>NC_043710.1:25899561-25932955 GCF_006229205.1 Suricata suricatta | reverse complement strand
TGCTTTGTTTTACTCCTGTCCTCACCATCCAGCAACCTATTGTCAAAACAAATTTTTTTTAATTTAAATCCAACTATGGACATCTCTAGAAATATTCCACTTTATCACTGTGATAGGCTGGACTGTCTCAAGCCAGCCAATGACCTATAGCAATTATAAATGGACTCAGAAGAAAGCTTGGCAAGGACTTTGTATGGCCATGAGGCTGATAGGTAGATTAACTTAAAATCTGGACCTCGGAGTGCCTGACTGGCTCAGTCACAGAATGCATGACTCTTGATCTCAGGGTTGTGGGTGTGAGCCCCACATCGGATGTAGAGATTACTTAAAAATAAAGTCTTTAAAAAAGTAAAAATAAATTGAAATAAGATAAAATTTGGACCTTAAGCTCTAGGGGCTTTAAAATCCATCAGCCAGACATCACTATAAATACCTGTTCATCATGCTTTCCAACTACTGGAGTGAACATTCTGGAATTCTGCAACCCCCTCTCCCCCAGCTCACTGCCCTGGCTGGTACAGACATGCACACAACAGGTCAAAAGGTAGGCCCAGTGGTAAATCCAGCTATGTGAGCATGGGCTGCCAGAGCCACTTCAGCAAAGAGGACAAGGGTTGGAAGTAGGAGCCAACACAGAAGGTCCAGTCTCCTCCAGTTTATTAGGGTTGGGGTTAGGACCAATTGAACCACAGTAGAAGGGGCTCTGGAATAGATGTGGGATGAGAAGGAGGGTCTTACAAAGCTTGAACCAAACCATAGTCATCATCCTCCATCACTGACCAAGTCTTCTTTGAGAAAATGATCTGACTCTAGAGTTCATCCTAGCCCGTAAGTAATTTGGAAGGCCAGATTCAGAGCTGTCCTAGATGCTGCTCTACCTGTATCCCAGAGTAGGAGCTGACATGAAACCTGGCATCACTGCAGAGAACAGGACTTCCAGTGATTGTTTTCTTTGCCTAAGATAAGCATAGGAAAAATGCTCTCTCCCCAGTCGGAGTAAGGACAGTGTGCCCTGCCACCCTATCTGCTCTTCGCTGCCTGGCAGTCTTCTAGGTGAGATCATTATCTGCAGACTGGGCATACAAGAAAGTAGAGTCTTCTTTACTGATATCTCAGTAGGGATTATGATCTTCTCTGCTTATGGAACATGAGAAAGCCAGGTCCTGGGACATAGCTGAGACAAATTACTTGTTTGAGAAGCCAGCTCATCAAACAGGACTTAGTTTAAGCAGTTGGTATAAGCGTGGGGTGAAGTTGACAGCTGTCTGTTTTTCCATGACAAAAGTTTCCATGTGTGCTTCTCAAGGTCTTTTCCTTAATCTTCCAACATTATTAGGCTTTCATTTTTCAGTCTTCCCCAAGCTCAACCAGCTCTCCCTTTGGATCTTTGTTTGTCAGTGCTTTCCATGGTTGCCTGCTATTTCTTTTAATGGTTCTCTGCCACTCTCCCCACCCCCAAATCCAAGCATAGGCAAGGGGAAAATATTCTGTAGCCTTCTAACTTGGGGTGAGTCTCATGCTTCATGTATTCATGTGCTACACTGGCTGTGGAAGACAAAGTCCAATTTAGCCCCAAGTTCTGAGTTGTGAAAGTGTGGATATATACGTTGCTGAAATTTCCAGCTGTGTGTCTGACCACATCCTCTAAACTAAAAGGTTGAGACATCTGGACCCCTAAATTATTATTGCAAATGTCCCCTGTATTACCCTTCTTCCCATATCCTATCAGAGGGGTGTGTAGTGAAAGAGTATTGTTCTCAGATACACAGACCCTGGAAAGTTTTATGAAGAGACTGTTGGATTTTTTTTACATTTTTTAAAATGTTTTTTTATTTATTTTTGTGAGACAGAGACAGCATGAGCAGGGGAGGGTCAAAGAGAAGGGAGACACAGAATCCGGAGTAGGCTCCAGGCTCTGAGCTAGCTGTCAGCACAGAGCCTGATGCGGGGCTTAAGCACATGAACTGTGAGATCATGACCTGAGCCTAAGCCAAGAGCTTAACCGACTGAGCCACCCAGGCGCCCGGAGACTGTTGGATTTTAAAGTTTGAGGATTTCGGGCAAATTTTTTAGAATGCATTGATTCTCCCTTTTGCCAAATTCAAAGGTGCCAAAGCAAACAAACAAACAAACAAAGCAAAATAAAAAACCAAACTTCTATTTATTAAGCCATATACTGGATACTTTGCATACATGATCTCACTTATATTGCCCTTAAGGAGGCGTTTTAATCCCCACCAAAGTCACACCACCAGTAAATGGGGAAGCAGAAGTCAAAGTTTATTTTTCTGAAGTTAAGACCATGTTCTTTTTTTTTTTTAACTTTTTTTTTTAATGTTTTCTTTTAATTTATTTTTGAGAGACAGAGAGTGTCCGAGCAGGGGAGGGTCAGAGAGAGAGGGAGATACAGAATCTGAAGCAGGCTCGAGGCTCTGAGCTAGCTGTCAGCACAGAGCCCAACGCTGGGCTGGAACCCATAAACCATGAGATCACGACCTGAGCTGAGGCCGGATGGTTAACCGATTGAGCCACCCAGGCGCCCCGTAAAGCTAAGTCCATGTTCTTAATAATATCATGGTATGCTCTTCTCAGTCTGACTCGATTTTTTATGACAAATGATATTCTGCCTTCTCTTTTCCTTCTGCAACTCTTACATTTTAATTTTTTTTAACATTTATTTATTTTTGAGAGAGAAAGATACAGATCATGAGCAGGGGAGGGCCAGAGAGAAAGGGATACACAGGATCAGAAGCAGGCTCCAGGCTTTGAGCTGCCAGCACAGAGCCGGATGTGGGGCTTGGACCCATGAGTGTGAGATCATGACCTGAGCCGAAGTCGACACTCAACCAACTGAGCCACCCAGGCGCCCCGAAATTCTCACGTTTTAAGCGATATGCCATGCTCTTCTGGTTTTCACCTACTTCCTCTTTCATTTCTATTATTGGTTTGTTTTATCTCTTTTAGACTCTAGAATGTGCCCCAAAGCTTAGTCTTGCTCCTCACCTTTGGAAAGAGTATCTATACTCATGGTTTCAATGAACCCTTCTATGATCTCACCAGGTTCTAAATACCAGAACCACAGAGACCAGATCTGTCTCATTTACTGAAAATTGCAAGCTTCTTGCAGAGTGCATGATATATAGTAGATTTTCAATAAATATTGTTGAATGAATGAATGGATGCCTAAATCGGTGAACCGTTGATCTGCTGAAATTTTTCAGATACTCTTTTTCCAAAGTCTAGACAAATACTTCCAGTTACCTGTGCTATGAAATGGTAGAGAGAGTCTAGCAGACTAATTGACAGTTTGCTAAGGCAGATATACCAGTTGGACTCTCTCATGTTTTTCCATTGAAGGCAGCTACATAGACTTTCTGTAGGGGAGAAGAGAAGGTTGGGTCTTTCCAAGGATGTGAGTTTGAACTTCTTTGAGAAGGTGTCAATGCAGCTACTGGGTGGAATTCTTGTTAAGTAGGCATGGATGAAGAAGGATCATTGGATCTGCAGCCTCTGGTTGCTCATTAGAAGGTGACAATATCACTGCACTCACTGGGTAAATGTGTCCTAGTATTGAATGCCCAGGGAGACTTAATTCCAGGTCAAGTCTAGGCATGGAAGAATAATGAACTCATAGCTATGAAGAGTCATGATCCCATCAGAGCCACTAGATCTGTCCCTTCATTACCTCTTCCTGCTCTGAGTCTTCAAATATTCCCATAAAACTTGGCTGTGGATGCCAAAGTTAGTGGCTGGCCTTAGTTACTAGGGGTGTGGCCCACTGAGGATTTGTTCATTCTTAAATAATTAATCAAACAATTTATGGAAGGTATGATCTGAGAAAGACTTAGAGGCTGGATGACATCTACTGGCTGAGCCATGCTCTCCACTTGTTTCCTGCCTCTTCTATACTAGGTGCTTCTGGTGGGTATCAACATATGACTCAAAAATCTGTACACTTCATGCCTGCTCTTGTGTGTTTATCCTCCTGTTTTCATCCCAGACCAATATGATCCCAATTTTCCTATCTTTCTCCTTCAGGGCACCTGATCAGCCAGTCAGGGCGTTTGCCAATGAATCCTTATATATTTTAATGCTGGGCCACTTCTTCTGTCCATCAAAAGTGGGTGATCAAGTTCATCACTGGGTACTCTGCCCATTGGAAAAGTTTTTGCCTCACCATTGTCTTTGGAGGCCACCCCTGTGTGGGAACAGAGTGCGGCTGCCGGCCATTTTTGGCTTCTACCTACATACTGAGTTGACCTATGCAGAGAGCAAGCCCAGGTTTTTGCCTTCTCTGTCAGCTGGCTGTAAGTAATCTGCCATGTGACCGTAGGTGTGAGCAAAGGCAGAAGTGCTCATGCGATAATAATAAATGGCAGGAAAGCCTGAGCTACCTGTTGTGGCAGCTTTCTGTGATCTCTGGCCCAGCTCATGCTGGACCCTAGGTGTACCACTGCCATTTTATGACTTGTGGCTGGGCCTGTCTGTACTACAACTCGGTGGGTCTGAAAATTCCAGCATGGTGATGGGTTATGGGTGTTCTAGATGCATGATCACATGGTACACTCGTCATGGTTCTCCAGAGAAACAGAACCAATAGGAGAGAAACACTGGTTATATATTGTATGTCTTACACACACACACACACACACACACACACACACACACACACATACACACACACACATCTACATATTCATATGGAGACAGATATTTATTTTACAGAACCTGGTTCCCATGACTGTGGGCCTGGCAAGTCTAAAATCTGGAGGGCAGGCCAGCTGCCTAGAGGCAAAAGGAAACATCAACAATGTAATCTGCAGACTGAAAGCAGTCTGGAGGCAGTATTTTTTCCATCTCAGAGCCTCATAATTTTTTCCTTTAAAGCCTTCAAATAATTGGATACAGCCCACTCATATTATGAAGAATAATTTGCTTTACTCCAAGTGTACTGATATAAATGTTAATCACATCTAAAAAAAAAGTACCTTCATCTAGACTAATGTTTGACCAGGCATCTGGGCACCACAACCTGGCCAAGTTGACACATAAAATTAACCATCACCATTGGGGTCTCATAGAAAAGTCCTACATCTCTCCAAAGGCCCAGGGACACACTATCATTTTCCAAAAGGCAAAGAACTTTCCATCACAGAAGCCCAAGACTTGCACAGTGACTATCTTGGCAAAACTTGCCATAAACTAGCCATGACATCTTTTCCACTGCAGTCTCCAATACCACGGGGGCTTCTGGGTCGTACGGCCCAACCACCAGCCCTGCTTGCACCACAGTCGGGAGCTGCTGCAGAATTCTTTCCTGCCCTGGGTTCCACTCAAATTTGGCAGCCTCCCCAGACACTCAGTATATAGACTGGAACAGTATTTCCATGGGTGGAATATGTTGCCTCTGGAACCCAAAGGAGTCTACGAGGCTTCCTTTTGTAGCAGGAAGGACAAGATGTAATAATTTGTCTTTCACTTTGGATGAGATATCCTAACATATCTCTTACTATTGGATCTTTTCGTTTTCCCTTCATGTGTTATGCCCCAGAGTCTAGTTTATCTCCCATTCGCTGGAGCAGATGCTAGCTACTTCTTGCTCCTTCAGCTCAGTTAGTCATCAATGCAGTATATTAATATCATGTTCTGTGAGATATATAGAAAGTCCACATCTCTTTGGACTATATTATGGGAGTAGAGCTAACACAGACCTGGAGAAAAGCTTTAAATATTGCCCATTGCACATGAAGGCAAACTGTTCCCGATTCTCTTTTCTGATATGGAAATCAATGGCTCCACACCATGTATCTGTGACCTTGTTAATTCTCTCTGGCAAAGATGCTCTATCTGCTATGGCAGATGCAGTTGGATTTGTGACCATCTATTATCATCCTTCAAGAGATCCTTCTGATGTTTGCATCAGGAACAAACCAGTGAATTAACCTTAAGGTTGGCATTAATTTCTGTTATCCCTCTAAGAAGATGAATTTATTTTTTATTTAGTATCCTGGCTGGGGACAGGACAGGCATAAGTAAGTGGTAGTTTCAAAGGCTTCTACTTGGCCTTCTGTATTATGATGGGTTTTACCTCACAGGCCAAGGATCCAATGTGGGGGCTGTACCACTACCAACCGTGTCTACTCCAATTATACACTTGGAAATGACCAGTAGGTGGGTCCATGGATCTTATGGGGCCCCTGTGAGCCAGAGTTTGGTCAACAGTCCATTTATAACTTGGCCCCCTTTGACTGAACTCTAACAGAGGGTCATGATGACACTTGGGGTCTCCATCTACCAATGTCATCTCAGACCCTGTATCTAGCAGTTATTGAATGTGTGGGCATACCTGCTTTGCCAAGGAACATAAATGAACTCTATTATTACCAACTTTATGTCTCAGCCTTACATTCTTAGATCTCACTCCCGCAGAACTCCTCTGGCTTCTGCCTGTACCCGTAACTGGGTGTTGTGGCTTCCTGAGGGTCCCCTTCCTTTCTTATGGTGCCTAGCACCATCTTGCCTGGGTTATTCTACAACTTCATCCTAGTTATGCTCCTCATGGCCAGAAAGGGAGGTGGGAGCAGATCTTGGGGGATACTATCTTGAGAGGGAGAAGCAGGTAGGAGTGCTTGTTCCTAATAGGAAGCAGAGTTATCTGGGAATTATATTCAGGCTCATTACATTCAGGTTATCTGGGAATTAAAGATTTTCAGGGTCATCTATGCTGATTTCCTATCCAATACATCCAAGTATGGGTTCCCCCCACAAAAAAGAACCTTGACCTTGTTATGGCAGACTGGCCTGAGGTGGGAGTTAACATTCTTTGTATCTCAGATATTCTGCTAATTAAAACATGAGCCTACTCCTCAGGTTTCTTGGCTCCTCTACTGCAGGAAATGAGGGTCTCTTGGCCAAGGGAGCCTCTGACTTTCACTGTTGACTTTCAGCTGCCCATTAATCACTGTCAGACTTCTGTTACCAGAGTCATAGTCACATCCAACCCTCTGTCCTTATAGTGACTATTGTGTCCATCATTTTCGAAAGCCTGATAAACGGTGTGTGCTAGTGTTTTCCCTTCCTTAGTGTATATACCGGTCTACCATTGGTGAAAGTCTTCCCAGTTGGGCCATCTCCTTGTGCCCAGGGGCTATGCGCTCCACCTATCATAGGTCCCCAGTGCCAGCTTGGTGATAAGAGACTCAGCTCCAAAATTCTATTTTACACCTGCTTTCTCAGACCACCCTTGTTACTATCACCGACTGACTAGCCCAGGAAGCAGACCCTGAGACCAAGATTAGTATACAGGCTGTTGGGTGGTGTCCTTGGGATCAACACATGTGGATAGGGTGACCAATTTATTCTGGCTTTCCTGGGGCTTTTTCATTGTAGCATTGAAAATTCGGCCTCCTAGAAACCCCCTGTGTCCTTGGAAAATAGAACTCTTATCAACCCTATCTGTAGAAGGGAGGATGCAGAAGTAGGGTTCTACAGAGGGATAGATCAAACTGTAATGCAGGCCTGATGGCCTCAGCTGACCCTGTGGAGAAAGAATTCTTGAATTAAGTTGGTCCATCAGAAATGTCCAGTATCAGGCTGAAATAGCTTGCTCCCTCAGTCATTAGGTGTGGGCTTACCTGGGAAGATCATGGCCTTGGGAGAGGGGCTTTATAGCAGAGACAATCTCCGAATGGGGCGAACAGCTAAAGGCTGCCTAGGGACAGCACTCCTATTGGCTGGAACAACAATCCTTCCATGGAAAGGGATCTGGTGCTGTGTGCCTGTGACCAATACAAGTGTATGTAAACATATTCTTATATTTGCATAAACATCTGTGGAGGGGTCCACGAGACCTTGGTATCAGTGGTTGCCTCCAAAGAGAGGAACCAGACAACCAGGAGAACGAAGTGGGAGAAAGAAATACTCTAAGGATATGCTCCTTTGCACATTTTGCATATTTTTATCATGTTAAATGTATATGTACCTTGCAAACACGAATTTAAGTTGAAAAATCTCCTCAATAGATAAATAAACATGGAAATAAGTTAAGAAATAACTCAAGACCTAAGAATATAAAATGTCTTTTTAAAAAGTCCACTCTAGGGTATCTGGGTGGTTCAGATACCGTTGGATAAGTGTCTGACTCTTGATTTTGGCTCAGGTCATGATCTCACAGTTTGTGAGATCAAGCCCTTTGTCAGGCTCTGTGCTGAGAGCATGGACCATGACTGGGATTTTCTCTCTCTATTTCTCTTTGCCCCTCCCAGGCTTGTGCTCCCCCCCAAATAAATTTCAAAGAAAACTTAAAATAAATTAAAGTACACTCACCTGACAAATATTTATTGAGCACGTATTATGTACCAGGATCCTGGAGTTCCAAAAATGAAGAATTGATAAAACCTCTGTTCTTAAAGATCTAAAAGTCTACCATACTTCTTGTTAACCAAATGGGTAAAAATATTTAAATTCTACCAAGTTTATGTTCTTATTTTTTTAAGTATGCTTCACACCTAGTGCACAGCCCCAATGTGGAGTTTAAACTCATGATCCTGAGATCAATACCTGACCTAGAACAACAAGCAGACGCTTAGGCGACTGAGCCATTCATGTGCCACTATGTTCTTATTTTTCAGTCTAAACCAATATGGCCAGCTGGGTAGCAAGAGACTAATGGTAATATTAACAAAGGGGTTATGATGGAATTGCCCCCTGATTTTACATGAACTCTGAACAGTATATCCATCAACACTGGGCTTTCAGCATTTATTTTGTTTTCGCCTTAACTTTGCCCTTCAGTATTAATATTTCTATTTCTATTTTTTCCTTTCACTTCCCTTTCACCACAAATCAACTTCTTATGTAAGTTTTTATATGGCCCTCAATCCTTTTCAGTAGATATGTATAAACAAAACATAAATGCCATACACTATATATATGCAGATGTCTATATAAGTATAAAACACTATATGTGTGTATATATATATATATATATATATATATATATATATATGGCATATGAGATTAACAAGGCTGAGGCAGACCACTAAACATGTTAGCATGTTTATCGGACCAGGCACCAGAATACAAATAAAAACAAGAATATCACTAAGAAAAATGATAGCAGGGTTCCAGTGTTTGCACCAAGCAATACCATTAATCATTAATTCCTTAGAATTCCATGGGATTGCTCTTCCTCTTTTAAGATGTAGTTCTTAGGAGGCATTTGCTCCTAAAAGACTCTTTTTTTTTTTTTTTACCAAATTTCAAATCTGATCCAGTCTGAAGGCTTCCCCATTAATCCATTATTTTATGTCAGGGGAAACTTCTTTGTGTCTTTATCCACACCTGCCCTGGATGGCTTAGCAAAGTGAAAATACTGATGGTCTGTGAGACAACTCAATAAGTCCCACTTTTATTCCCACTTTCTCCTTTGCTTTACAGAGTAAACTTTTGGGCGCCTGGGTGGCTCAGGCTTAAGTGTCCAACTTCGGCTCAGGTCATGATCTCACGGTTCGTGGGTTTGAGTCCTGCATCGGGCTCTGTGCTGACAGCTAGCTCAGAGCCTGGGGCCTGTCTTCACATTCTGTGTCTCACTCTCTCTCTCTCTCTGACCCTCACCTGCTCGTGCTGTCTCTCTCTCTCTGTCTCTCTCTCAAAAATAAATAAAACGTTAAAAAAATTTTTTTAAATGAATGAACTTTTGCAGATTGTCAGCATTTACCCAAGGTTTTTATATATTTCTAAGACATTCCCCTTAATTGTGAGAGCTTTCCCTGGTTGCTTTAAAACAATGTGCAGAGAAAAATTGTGCATGAATCAACACAGCTTTTGAGCCGCACCGGTACACCAACCTCATTTCTCTATTTGCCAATTCTGTGTGAAGTAATATGCCTAGAAGCCTATATCTCATCGACCTTCATGTGAGTTAGCCTTTTATCTCATACAATTGCATAGCCTCTACTATTAGTCAGACATGGGATCAGTTAAGATTCTGTTATGAAAGAATCCATCTCGAGATAACTGAAGTTAAATAAAAGCAAATTTCAAAAGAAAAAAAAAAGCAAATTTGTTCATCCCTTCTGACTCAAAAGGCTGAAAGTAAATCCAAAGTCACTGCTGAATCCAGGTACTGAAACTCACTATTTCAGTAGATAGTTCTCTATCAGAACTCCATTTTCTTCTTCTTCTATTTCTTCTTCTTCTTCTTCTTCTTCTTCTTCTTCTTCTTCTTCTTCTTCTTCTTCTTCTTCTTCTTCTTCTCCTTCTTCTTTTTAAAAAATGGTTATTTGCTTATTTTTAGAGAGAGAAAGGGAGAGGGTGTGTGCACACCAGCAGGGGAGGGGCAGAGAGAAAAGGAAAAGAGAGAGAATCCCAAGCAGGCTCTGCACTCCTGGCACAGAGCCCCATCTGGGGATTGGTCTCACAAAGCATGAGATCATGACCTGAGCCAGAATCAAAAGTCGGATGCTTTACCAATTGGTCCACCCTGGTGTCCCAGAACTCTATATTCATATCTGCTTTTTATGCTTCTCTTCATGTATTGGTTTCATGCTCTTCAACCAGAGACAGATTTCCTCTGTGTGGCCAGAGAGACGGGACCTCGCAGCTCTGCTTGAGTCAGGAACCTCAAACTTGGAGCGATCCCTGTGGGCAGGGGAGTGATGTGCCACCACTGGCCAGGCCTGGGTTAGGTGCTTTTGTCCGCACATAAGTCCTGCCAGCAGCACTATGTGACTGACAGTTGTCCAGAATGTCATGGGGTAGCAGGCAGGGTGGAAGTGGGACCAATGAACGAGGAGAACGGGGCAGACTCAAACAACAGCTCACCATTACCTGCAAACCTGAGTACTGAGGAAGTACTGAGTATAAAAAGAAGAAAAGTTGAAGTCAGTTAAAAGAGGTTTAGGAAATATTAGCCAAACAACGGAAGTAAGTAAGTACTTCTGCTCAAGGTCAATGTAAAATATTAAAAGTACTAGTTAGCTAGCATATATGCTGAGAAACATAAATGTCAGGAGAGAAAATGTAAGTCCAGATAGAAGATTAAAGGAATAAAATAAACAGTATATAATTAATAAAAGGGAAAAGAAGCAAGAAAAAGCAGCCCCCAAAACTAGAGGGGCTGGAATAAAGCAACACATAAAATATCCTTTATTAACAAGGAGTGGGCAGAAGAAACTAAAGAAAAGGAGACCAAGTAAGGAAACCTCATTCTCAGGCTGTGAAAACATTACGAAAGATTAGAAGTGATAATACATACTTTAGTTTATCGTGGATTTGGTTTAAGGGTAAAGTTTTTATTTCACATTGGGACAACAGGCAGTGATTTGTTTCCTAGGTAAAGAGGAAAAATGCCTGAAGAATATGCGAATGGCATTGAATGATTGAAGATTAACAGTAAAAGTAGTTAAGGCCTGGGTTAAAACTCACACTCATTTGTAAGCTTGGTAAGTCAGAGTCATTGTAAATGCTAAAAGGTAATTCTTAGGAAGTCACCCACGGCCGAAGTAAAATCCTTCACAGCAGCGAGCTTTCACAACAGAGTGAGATTTTTTTTATCAGTTATTCTTGGCTAGGAAGGGAAATCAGCAACTGTGATGTAAGAGTTCAATTTTGCTTTCCAAATAAAAAGAGGCAATGGAGAAGTTACAATAGGTTCTGAGATTTAGGAGGATGGAGGAAAGAAGTCTTTTTCAGAGAATGTCTATAAAAAGCGCACAAGGGTTGCTGCTGTGACATTGATGAACAGAGATTGGAATGAGTTAATTCATTCTATTGTGTGATAAAATCACCAGTTAGAGAGGCCATGCAGTTAAATTAACTGAAATAATTGTTGAAAATAAGAGCATTTAAAGGGCAGAATTCAACCTGGCATGCTGTAAAAATGAATGGTTTTGAAAGTGCCATTGGAAAGTGTCACTTAGGGGCAGAGCCCTCAGAAGTTTGAACTCAAAACAGAATCAACACATTTCTAAGTTACATGAGACAGAGGTTATCAGGATCTACATATCCGTGAAAAACTACTGGAACAGAGTAGAAAGGACAGAAATGTGCAGACTTACCGGTTCTTGTAAGTTCATTATTAGGAATTGTAGAGAAAGGAAAATAATTGTTTCCTTAATGATACCCTAATATTCTAATATTGTGATGTCAATCAGGTCTATGAATATCGTTGAAATATGTATGCAGTTTTACTAAAATGTCAGAAAGAATACACATGAAACTTACATAAGGAATAAAAACAACTGTCAACCTAAATTTATATAATGTCAACCTGAAATTTATATAGTAAAAACAGCTGTCAACTAAAAATGTCACTATGTGCATTTTAAGTCTTGGACAATTTACATAATTTCTTTTAAAAATGTTTTTTTTTTTTTTTTGAGAGAGGGAGGAAGAGAATTCCAAGCAGGAAGCAAGCTGACAGCACAGAGCCCCACGTGGGGCTCAACCTCATGGGCCATGAGATCATGACCTGAGCTGAAATCAAGAGTTGAGCGCTTAACTCACTGAGCCACCCAGGTTCCCCAAGTCTTGAACAATTTACAAATGTATAAATTGGGGAGCGTGGGTGGCTCAGTTGACTGGTAGTCCAACTTTGGCTCAGGTCATGATCTCACAGTTCATGAGTTTGAGCTCTGTGCTGAGGCTGAGAACCTGGAGCCTGCTTTGAATTCTGTGTCTCCCCCTCCCCAGCTCATGATCTGTCTCTCTGTCTCAAAAATAAATAAAACATTAAAAAAATTTTAATATGTAAATTAAATGCATTTATCTGTATTTACTGAGAGAAATTTGTTCATCCATGTTGGGCAAATGCCATAGAATGTAGAGCCAAAATCTTAGGACATATTCTCACCTCTGCTACTTACAGGGATTGGGCAAGTTAATCTTTTGAAACGCATGTTTTCATTTGTAATATTGAGGTTTACATTCAAAAAACAAGATTGCCTGCTACCTGTGGTCACATAACTATGGAAATCAGTAGGACAAGACGCTAGTTCCCTGTACGCTTTTATGCGTGGGTGAACGGTGACAGCAGTGCAATCACAGAGCTGTTGAGAAGATGACTAGGGGAGTAGAAGTGTTTGTTAAACTACAAGATTTTATGCAATTATTATTATTAAATAAAGTTAATAAATAAAGTGATTCATAGTTTGCTAATGGGAAGACTCATAAAAATTAAAGACATATCAATAGAGAGATATTAGATAAGCTTCATTGCCTCAACAAGATTTTATAATCTTGGTCTTTCTAATCTCCACTTTTGTGATGTAATTTATGACTGATTTATGTATTTATAACTCCCCCTCCCAATGTTGTCTCAACCAGGGATTTAAGACTTTTCTAGTCCTACTCCATTAACTACCATGACCACTTATGTTCAAAATATAAAAGCTAAAGCTAATATGGCATTTTTCCTAGACTCATTTCTCTCTCAGTGGAATTGGGAGAAGGAAGTGAGGCATACAATTCATTTTACTCCTAATTCCCATTTGCTTTAATGTTTAGGGGCAGGCAAATATCATTCATTCAACATCTATTGATATATACATACTATCCTTGGTTTGGAGCCATATCATTTGAAGGGTCAAGATTGCCCACCCAGTGTTGGGCAGGAACCTCCAGTGCCCTGGGGATGTCTCTCTATTTCATTCTTTTGACTGCTGTCAATCTCGTGGTGTCTTTTAGTTGATTTATATCAAACTGATAGGCTTTCCGATGGCCACTAGTGTTTCAAGTGGGAAAGCCGTGCATTGGACACAAACAGAATTTCCTGCTTCAAGAGACAACTTGTTACTAATATATTGTATTTCCTTGGGATAGGATATTTTACTTTTTACCCAGTTTTTATAAAATAATAGAAACCAAAATGAGCATAAGATGACACATGCACATACACACACCAGAGTTTTATATTTACAGCATGGGAAAGGAGAGCTTATTAATTGAAGAGTTCATCCATACTTGAGGAGAGAAGAAATCTTAGCCAGCTAGTAAGTTCCAATTATAGTGATAGTGAATCATGTTCAAATTAACCTAAAAGGGTTGTATACTGGAATGATATCCCTTTTTCCTTATATGAAAAGTGATATATGCAATGAAACCTGAAACCGATAGTGAACATTTGTGAAACCAATGGGAATTTTTTGGAATGATTTTAAAACACATTGTTCAAGTAGTAGATAAATGGTCAGTGATAGCTTGGTCAACATCCTGAAGATGGGAAATGGGTGTGATTGAGGGCCACATATAAATACTTACTATTGAAGGAATGACAAAAACTAGGCTAAATTCACAAATCACATATATAGTACTATAATTTATGGGGGATTTAGAGAATTTTTAAAGATAATTTGACTTTTGGAGATTTTCATTTTATTCATTAACTTTCAAACCTAAGATGTAGCTCTACTATATATCAAGGAAATAATTCCTTGGTTTTCTTTGCAAAAATGTGGCCCTTATTGCAATAAAATAGTATCAAGTAGGAAAGTAAAAGGTATTTAGTAAAAGTATAAGTAAACTAATAGAAGGAATACAGTATGATACTTATATTCAAAAGGATAAAAAGTAATCATACAGTTGAGTAATAAAAGGAAACTCAATGCCTGATCAATAAATGGTCCCCAAAGAAATTTTGGGAAGTATTAGGGCAGTAAAGCCAAAGATGCTTCTTTGTAAACATATTAAAACTCTTAGACTCCTAACTCTCTAACGCCCAGGTCAGAAGACTCAAATACTTTAAGACGCAAATTCCCTTTATACCCAAAGAGCAATTGGTATCACATTGACGACATAAAGTTAGTTAATGGGGGAAAGTGCAGAGGTGTTACTGAGTGATCTCGGTAAATTTTTTGTTTGGGTAATTTAACCTCTAAATTTCATTTTCATCATCTATAAAATGAGGGGTAATAATACCTACAAGGGTTATTATAAAAATTGGATATAATGTATTTAAAGGTCCTTACCATACATACTGCTTAGGCTCCTAAAAAAATACAAACTGCCATGATTCCTACGATTATACCTGGCCTTTCTAATTACATGAATAAGTTCATTTTATCCTCACAAACTTTATTTGTAAATGAGAAAGTTTCAAGAATAATCATATAGGAGATTAATACTATATTTATGATAAGAATTGCCTTGCTTATTCTCTGGCTTTTAAAAGTCCAATAGTGAGGGGCACCTGTGTGGCTCGGTCGGTTAAGCGTCCAACTTCGGCTCGGGTTATGATCTCACCATTCATAAGTTTGAGCCCCACGTCAGCTCTGCGCTAACAGTTCAGAGCCTGGAGCCTGCTTCAGATTTTGTGTCTATCCCTCTCTCTGCCCCCTCTCTGTCTTGCACTCTGCCTCTCTCTCTCTCTCTTTCTCTCTCAAAAATAAAAACTAAAAAAAATTTTTAAGTCCAATAATGAAAAACTTGCAGAATTTTAAACAAGGAGACAGTATTTTATTTAAAAATTTTTGACATCTATTTATTATTGAGAGACAGAGACAGAGCATGAGCCAGGGAGGGGCAGAGATCAGCAGAGACACAGAATCCCAAGCAGGCTCCAGGCTCTGAGCTGTCAGTACAGAGCCTGACATGGGGCTCAAACTCACAAACTGTGAGATCATGACCTGAGCTGAAGTCAGAGGCTTAACTGACTGAGCACCAGGCGCCCCACAAGGAGACAGTATTAAAATGAAATCTCAGGGCTCCAAATGGTGTCACTTAGGCCAAATCATCGAACTGGACTTAACACTTAACCTAACTTCCGTTTCAATGTCCCCAGAATTGCAGTGTTAACTCTTCAGTCAGGAATGTTCTGATCAGCATTGATGAGGCAATCTGTCACACGGGCTCCCCATTCCTGCACCTAAAAAGGTCCCCCTGTCCTTCCCCTGAAGGAAAGGTGATCGTGCCTGTAGCAATTCTTTATTTTCTTTTGCCAGTAGCTTCTTGCCTATCCTTCTTCCTATATAAATCTGCTTTTTTTTTTAACAACTCCTCACAGTTCCTCTCTACTTGCTAGATGGAATGTTGCCCAATTCATGAGTCAATTAATAAAGCCAGTTAGATCTTTAAAATTTAGTTCATTGAATTTTTATAATTTAACAGCAGTATATGGAGGAAAACTACATCTATTTTTTTAATGTATTTATTTTGACAGAGAGAGAGAGAGACAGAGAGTGAGCAGGGGAGGGGCAGAGAGAAAGGGAGACACAGAATCTGAAGCCAGCTCCAGGCTCTGAGCTGTCAGCACAGAGCCTGACGCGGGGCCGGACCCATGGACTGTTGAGATCATGACCTGAGCCGAAGTCGGCCACTTAACCAACTGAAACACCCAGGTGCCCCAAACTGCATCTATTTTGATTTTAAGTAGTTTATTTTAATATTCAGGGACTCTGCTTCCCAATGACAAAATCATCCAATTAGGACTGTGACAGAGCCAGAGATGAACACTGCTTATAACTTACAACTACAAAAGAGGGATACTTTTTTCTGAGATTATCATCCAAAATGTGTTGATTCGATGATTATTAATTACAGATCAATGAAATAAAAACCAAATTCTCTTTCTCTTGGAAGACTGTCTTAAAGAATCTTGGAGGGGGAATTCAATTTTTTCTCAAAAAGTGCTCCCAATAGTGAGTCCCACATCTGACCACCTTGACCAGGATTGCTGATGAAATAAAAATTTTCTTCATCAAAGGGGAAGTATCGAAGCAAAATTGAAATACAAGATGAAACTCTTTTAGGTTAGGACTTCACCTAGGACATTCTTGGGGAACTATTTGATTTTGAGGTGCTTCTCACAAAAGCGAGCTGGGTGGGACAAAAACAGCTCTCAAGTCAGTTGAGAAAGAATGACATCCTCTTGACTAAATTGTATTAATCCCTCATTCAAGCTGAGAGTGAATGGAATGTCCTGCACTTAATAAAATGAAACTGTTTGATCTGGGTCTCTTACCCGTTTTATCCTTCATTCATCACCAACCTTTCCCCTCCTTACTGAAAGGAGGAGGAATAAAGGAGAGAACCAGTCACAAGGACATTTGAAGGATGCCTGTTGCCCCCGTGCACAAATATTCACTCCGCACATGTGTAGGACACTGAGAATAAGCCGTCTCAGAACTGAATCTGTATCCACCTTTGGACCTCGGCTCCTAGCGATCCACATGGGAGGGGTCTTAAAGAAACCAACTAGGCGATACAGACTCCCCCGAGCTGTTTCTCCACCTCTCAGTCAGGTTTCACAAATCCTTTCTGCACTTCCGGTGGGAAGAAACATACACTCAGATGCGCGCAGCACAACAGACCTTCAGTGACTTACCTGCATTACAATCATCCAGAGGACAGGCGAGTGAGGGGTGTTTAGGAGAGAAATTGTACAGCTTGAGCGAATGGCTTGGGTGCATTGATAGTTTGAGGTACTGTGGTAAGATGTTTACCTCCTTTTTCTTAAACTGTACATAATTATTATTCCTATCCGAGCTTCAATTTCCTCATCCCCCCCCACCCAAAATAATGGAATAATACATCCCTCAAAAGACCCTCATGAGAATTAAATGGGACCCCTAGAAAGGACGGTAATTCATATTAATTGAATTATTGAATGAATGCCTACTAAAGGTCAAACACTGTGGTTTCTTTTTTCACATGCTTTATCTCAATCATTAGCTTCATTTTATTTTGTTTGTTAAAATTTTTTTTTAATGTTTATTTATTTTTGAGAGAAAGAGTCAGAGTGTGACAAGGGAGGGGCAAGGAGAGAGGGAGACACAGAATCGGAAGCAGGCTTCAGGCTCCGAGCTCCGAGATGTCAGCACAGAGCCCTACGTGAGGCTCAAACTTGCGACTGGTGAGATCATGACCTGAGCCGAAGTCAGATGCTCAATTAACTGAGCCACACAGGCACCCCTATTTGTTAAAATTTTTAATGTTTATTTATTTTTGAGAGAGAGAACGAGAGAGAGAGAGAGAGACAGAGAGTGACTGAATGTGAGTGGGAGAGGGGCAGAGAGGGAGACAATCTGAAGCAGGCTTCAGGCTCTAAGCTGTCATCACAGAGTCCCATGCAGGGCTTGAACTCACAAACCACAAGATTGTGACCTGAGCCAAAGTTGGACATTCAACCTACTGAGCCAACCAGGCGCCCCCAGCTTCATTTTTAAAATGAGGAAAATGGGGGTGCCTGGGTGGCTCAGTTGGTTAAGTGTCCAATTTCATCTCAGGTCATGATCGCATAGCCTGTGGGTTCGAGCCTGCCTCAGGTTCTGTGCTGACACCTCAGAGCCTGGAGCCTGCTTCAGAGTCTGTGTCTTCTTCTCTGTCTCTGTCTCTCTCTCGAAAGTGAATAAAAACGTTGAAAAAAAATTTTAATGAGAATATTAAACTGAAGTAACCAAAGCTAGAATCTAGTGCCCAGAGAACAAATACTTACTGGGTGCTTATAAAGTGTTGGGTGATTTTCTTGGTTGTAGTAAACAAGACAGAGGTCTGTCTCAAAGAGATCTTTAGCATAAACAACCAGAAAATGTTTGGGGGTGAGGGGAGGGTGATGGCTTATAGGGAAGAAAAATCAGTAGCACTGTTTTGGGCCATGCTGGGTTTTAGATGGCTGTTAGATATTCAAGGACAAAGAGTATGAGGTGGAGAGACAGGTCTGGAATATAAAGGAGAGGTCAGAGCTGGAGATACAACACTGAGTCATCAGTTTATAGAGAATATTCAAAGTTTCGGCAAGGAATGAGATTTTCCAGGAAAAACATAACGATGGAGCTCAGGGTTAAGGGCAGACAGCCCTGAGGCCCTCCAACGCTGTGGTGTGATAGAGGAGAAATACTCAAGAAAAGAATCACGGACATGGCCGATGAGGTGAGTGGAAAATCGCCTGAGTCTGGGGTCATGGAAACCAAGAGAAAAATGTTTCAAGGAGAGAATGAATAATCACTAGTAATGCTACTATAAAATCATGTAAAAATACAGAGAACTGACCACTAGTTTTGGCAAAATGTTGGTATTTTATTTAACAAATTTATTATTTATTATTTAGTACCAACTCTGTGTTAGATATTGCTCCAGATATTGCTGAGAGAACAAAACGGATGAAAATCCTTGTCCTCATGAGGTTCATAATCTGGTGGGGGGAGAGGGAAAGATGAACAATTAAATCACAGTGTTAACCTAAAAAGTAACACCTGCCTGTTATTTTACCTGCAAAAGATAGATTTCTTTGGGAGTAAAAGGTCATTTGCAATCTGGGACAAACTAGCTGCAGCAAAACTCTAGGCAGGTGGGGAGGGGGGTGGGGGGCAAGGAGAGGCTTGCTTAAGGAGAAAAGGGGTAATTTGGAAAGGCTGTTAGGAACTAAAAGTCCATTGGAGTAAACTGGGAGTTCAATGTGTGGTGGCTTCTCATTGGCTGAGCTGTTGCTGGGGGATAAGGGAAGCCAGTCTTCCTCCAGCTGCATCAGTAGATAAGTATCTTGGGCAAGGTCAAGTCAGTCTCTTCCTGTTGGGTCTGCCATGAACTACTGAATGGTAGGGTGTGAGTGCTCCCCCTGTGGAAACCTCCTGACTTATTTCAGTGGGGTTCACCCTTACTGGTTTTCACAATAGCAAGCATGCTAGTTGGTTAGAAGCACATTACAGAAAACTAAAGCAAGGGAGAAGAGAGTCTGGGATGAGGTGGGTGGGGCAGGTGGCGATTAAAATAGTGTGAGTGGGGAAAACCACCCAGGTGACATTTGAAGACCTGAATGCACAGAGGGCACGAAGGAGCTATGGAGGCCTCTGGAGGAAGAGCCCTTAAAGGGGGAAGAACACTGCCAAAGAAACTGCCTGGAAGATGTAAAGATTCACCACGATGCCGGCGTGGCCGGAGCAGAGTAAGTGAGGAAGAGGGTAATTGAATGAGGCAAATGGGGCTGTGGGGAGGCTGCGTGGAGCCTTCCCTGTGAGACAGGAAGCCAGGGATTTGAGCAGAGGAGTGACACTGGCTGACTTCCGTGTTGACAGGCTCAGGCAGGCTGCTGTGTTGAGAAGAGACTCTTGGGGGCAGGAGCAAAGACTGCAGGAGGGAAATTGGTTAAGAGGCAACTACATTAGTTTAGGTGAGAAATGGCATCCCTTGGGCCAGGTGGTAGCAGTGAGCCCAGTGAGAAGTTGAGAGATTCTGGATATACTTTGAATCTACAGCAGGTTGGATTTGCTGCTTAGCTGGGTGTGTGTATGGAGCAGGTGAAAGAATCCACTGAGTATGACGCTGAGCTTATGGGCCTGAGCAGCAGGCAGGACGGAGTTACCATTAACTGAGTTGGGGAGGACTTCAGGAAATTGGGGATTCTGTTGGGGATATTGTCCTTAAACACGAGAGGGGGGCAGAGTCTGCGTCATGAAGAGGCCGACCTTAGTGGGGGCGTGGACAGCTCATCAGCAAAGTACAGGCAGAGAGGTGCAAGCCCTTTTTTCAAATTGATTTTTAAAAAATTGAACTCTCATTACATGAGCTTCGGCTGTACCACGTAGTGATTCCATGGTTCGACAACTCTATATATTATGCTCTCTCTTTATGCTCTCTCTGGATGGCTTCTATCTTTTCAATGAAAGAGCACTCAGGGTCATTGGCGAATGCATATGCACAGAGGAGGTGTTTGAAGTTTGAGGAGACAGTTGCTGAGGAAAGTGGGGGAATGAATGGAGGAGGGCACTAAAGCAGAATTCCAGGGGCAGCTTAAAAGGCCCACTTGACCTTAAGGTGGTTATGCGCTTACCTTCAGCCCCCGTAAGGCACACAGGTACAGGTGTGGAGTTGAAAGAGCTGGAATTGGCTGGAATTAGCTGTGGCTGAAGGTTTGCTGAGTACCATGGAATGAGAGAAGACGAAAGATATTGGGGTGTTCAAGGAATTCACTCATCCCAGCCTGGGGGTAAGAGAAAGTGAGAATTACCACCACTGGAGAGCCTCAGGGGAAACCGTCTTGGGGGAGAAAAGGGTTTCATTCAGAACAAAGAAGTAAAGGAAGCTTTCAGAGAGGCTTGAGGAGGTGGGGTTGTGTTCCTCTCAGTAAACTGTTTCAGGTGGAGTGGTGTGGCCTGCCTGGAGGGAGTCAAGGAACAAGAGAGAAGG
Source organism: Suricata suricatta (assembly GCF_006229205.1). Classification (NCBI taxonomy): domain Eukaryota; kingdom Metazoa; phylum Chordata; class Mammalia; order Carnivora; family Herpestidae; genus Suricata; species Suricata suricatta. The sequence continues at coordinate 25,911,838 of NC_043710.1, read as the reverse complement.
GTTGACAGAAACGTGGACAATGTTTTCAAAATTTTTTGCTTTAAAGGTGCTGGATGAGCTGAAGGCTGAAGGCAAAGTTAGTGTGTGTGTGTTATGTGTGTGAGTTAAGATAAATGATATGGGGGTGCCTGGGTGGTTCAGTTGGTTAAGCGTCCGGCTTCGGCTCAGATCATGATCTCACAGTTTGTGGGTTTGAGCCCTGTGTCGGGCTCTGTGCTGACAGCTAGCTCAGAGCCTGAAGCCTGCTTCAGATTCTGTATCTCCCTCTCTCTCTGACCCTCCCCTGCTTCTACTGTCTCTCTCTGTCTCTCAAAAATAAATAAAAAACATAAAAAAATAGGATATTTCAGCATGTTTTTATACCAATAAAAAAGAGCCAGTTAAGAGAGTAAAAAAATTGCCAATAAAAGAGAAAAAAGGGATCGATATGGGGTCCTTGCAGAAGCAAAGCCCTTCTTTGCCCTCCAGAGGACACTGGACCCAAGGCCCAAGTGGGAGTTGGCCAAAAAACAAACTTTGTACAAGTGGCAAAGAAGGCTGTAGGCAGGAAGGCTGATGGAAACATTAAGTGGAAAGATTAGTTCTCTTTGGAATGAATCTGTTTTATCTCTGTAAGTATGAGAGGTTGTCATTTGGTGTGTATGTGTGGGGGGGGGATATTGGAGATTTGATGAAAGATAAGGATGAAGAGAAACAGTCACGAGGTTGAGAGAATGAATTTACTAAGGAATTATAGAAGGTTTGTTTGGCAGTATTGAGTGCCCACCTGAGATTTGTGGTCCTAAATCTGAAGTGGGATCAGTCAACAGAGTTGTGTAATTTTTCCCCACCAGGCCTTGCAGTGTGGGTGCAGGTGCTAAGTAAGTGGCTAACGAGGACTGAGTCCTGTGCCAGGTGAACATGCGGAAGGAGCAAGGCACCAGGGGCTTAGGATGCTCACAGTGAATTGCTACCAACATGGGGCTGTCGTCTGGGCTTCAAAAGGAGGAAAGAGGGGCGTCTGGATGGCTCATTCCATTAAGTCTCTGACTTAAGCGTCTGACTTTGGCTCAGGTCATGATCTCATGGTCTGTGAATTCGAGCCCCACATCGGGCTCTGTGCTGACAGCTCAGAGCCTGGAGCCTGCTTCGGCTTGTGTCTCCCTCTCTCTCTGCCCCTCCTCTGTTTGTGCTCTCTCAAAAATAAATAAACGTTTAAAAAAAAAAGAGGGAAGCAAGGGTGTTAGGGGGGTCCTGGATAGCGACAAAGGGTCTGCTTGAAGGTCTGGAGTGAGAGAACAAGGGTGAGTGGGCTTGAAGGGCAGAAGGCAGTAAGCAGAGGGGCGGGTAGAGGAGAGTAAGGCTGTGCAGAGGGTGCCTTATTGATTTCTCCCCCAACGGACAAAAACACTAACCAAGTGAAACCTTTATGCCCAAGGTGATGTTGCCTTTGGCCACCTGAAGGCACACACTTTCCGATTCTATCACTGGTGTGGTCAGGGTTGGTTTGGCTAATAGAGTCTGAGTCAGTGGGAATTTCAGTCAGTTCCACTATGAATGAGAGCCTTACGCTTTGTTACAGGGAAACACGACAGCACACAGGGGGAATCTGTAAGCTGTTCTGACATCGTTATGAAGAGAGAGATACATCTGGCTCTAACTTTTCACATACATTTTATGATGCCAATATTAAAATGAAATGCTCATTTTATAACGAATGTAAATTTTCTCACAAATTTTGTATCATCGGCAACTTTAGAGAATAAGAGGGATTCTGTGGGAGTGTCCGTAAAAAAGAAATTAATTAAAGCGAGAATATTTTGCTGTGGATTTAAAACTAAATATAAGAAAACCTTCATTATAAAATTTTTTATTTCACTGCATTTCCATTTAAAACTACAAGAATATAAGCAAATATCGTCCAATGTCAGAAGACATTCAGGGTGATTGTCTTCAGTATTTAGTGACAAATTACTTGGATCATGGAAATGTTCAATTTATTAAAAATAATCAAGTTTCACTTGCATAATAACTAAGATAAGCTTTGTGTAGAGAATCACATTTTCGTCTGGCTTATACAATTCCATTTTCCCCAACCGGAAGATGCGTGGGGTCCAGGCCCACTTTCTTCATTGTCACAGCGATGTCGAACAAATAGTCGTAACACTCACACCTAGAAAAGAAAAAGGAACCGAAGGGCTTTGTGAAACAGAGTTCTCCAGTCCTTCCGATCACATCTCTCTTCTCCCTCAAGCTAACCCAGCTCCTAGTTAGTGCACTGGTTTTTGTTTTTTTTTTTCAATTACAGGCCAGATGTTTCTCCCTTTGCCCCCGGCATTATTAAAACGTGGACGGGCATCGTATTGAGTCATACAACCATATTACATGCTTCTCAGGAAATAAGAGGGAGTTTAAAATATCCTACTTCCATAAATTTAAATTTTTTACTCTGTCACTTTTTGGAAGAAATGTAGCAAATATAAGTTGGGTTGTATAAAGCTATAGAACTTGGCTTTATTCTCCCTTCTAGCCTTAAACTTAGGAAAAAGAGCTGTGTTTCCTTCTTTGTATCAAGTGCATAGCGCCTTGCCAAAGAATGGCTTGTCCAATAAATATTTCTTAATAAATGAATACATAATATAAATCAAATACCTAGAAATAACAGACGACTTAAATTTAAACCAATTTGACCAATAACATACAAAAAAGTTATACTTCCTTTCAAATCATAAAACACCCCGCATTCCCTTTTCACATCTGGAGTGTAGTGACCTACCCCGATCGCCCTTTGATGGATACTTACATGGTTTTGGCCTTCTCCCAGGTTTCTCCCCAGACGTACACTCCGTGACGCCTGACCAGGACCGCACAGGAGTCTGGGTATTCGTCCATTGCGCGAGCCATTCGTTCTTTGAGGTCTTTCTCCTCAGGTGTATTCTCAACAATGGGAACCACTAACATATCATCATACCTATGGGACAAAACAAGCCCTTTTTTCCCACTAAAACAACTAAAGGTATTCATATGTAAAACTTACTTTTTTTTCACATAACCAATTAGACATTCTCTCTGTATCTGAAAGCCACTCCAGGTGATGAACAAGATTTTGCATGTTACTCTGTGTATCTTGCACAGACGGCTGTATCGTAAGACGCCTTGGGAATCTGGCAGGTATTGTTCTAAGTGGCAGAAATTTGTATAAGATACCAAAACCTAACAAAGAAATTATCAAGACCATACAAGTATTTCCTTGAAGCAGAGACAATCATAGTATTTTTAACAAGAGATGAGAAATGATAGATCCGAGAACCAGAAACAGAGAAAGGATTAACAATTGAACTTAGTATGAAGTTTCCAAAGATACAACACCATTTTATTGTATCTCTGTAAGGCCTCAAAGTGTCTCAGGCAAGTAAGTAAATACAGGTGCAGTTTATAGTACTGGGTTAGCAAGAACCTTCTGGAAATAATTATTAAAGGTGTGATAGTACTTTCGTAACATTCTCAAGTCTGTGGCATTGGAACTTCTTTTACTTCCACCTGTTTTCAGTAAATACAAGTGATAAAATCAGAATATGCATTTCCTTTCTGCTCATGTAATAATAGTTAAGTGAGTAACTTAGTTACTGGTAAAATTAAGTCTATCTCAGAGGTCATTTATTTATACCCAGTCAAATTTGGACACGTTTTCCCTTTTACATAAATTTCTCTCGCCTTGTTAATCTAACAGTTCCTTTTTCACTACCTCTATAATGGTCAAACTTAACAACAAAAAACATTCTAGATAAAGTTTTATCAAAAATTGCTATTGCTACTTTAGGGCAGGTATAGGCTAAGAAGCGGTCATGTGATAAATAGGTTGACCAACCACTACCATTAACAGTATGAAAATGTTCATTGACCTGAGCTGAAGTCAGATGCTTAGCTGACTGAGGCAGCCAGGCGCCCCCCAGATCTTGCCTGGTATTGGCCAAGAGAATCACAAACATATATTTTCCTCTAGTATACACTGAATAGCCAGACATCTTTTCAAAAGTAAAATAATATCACAGAAAAATGAGACCTGAAATTCCATCCAAGCCACCCACTTTACACACAAAACACTATTCCTTCTGAGTTAAATGAGGAACAGAGCCAGGATGGTCCTCTGACTTCTAAACAGTGTGCTTTTCACTCGGCCATGGGCCATGTGCTCCTCTGGAAAAAGGGACACCATACTTACATATCGTAACTCCCACTCTGCCCCAGGAGAATTAGGTGTCTTTTGAAAGTTTTTGTTTTTCAAGATGAACTTAAAAAAAAATACAGAATAGCAAAACCCTTCCTTCATCCAGCCTTCATTGCCCCTTCTTTTAAAAACTGGACTCAGGATTCTCCCCAAATTCTGAAGATAGATCCCTGCTTCCTGAGCTCTGGTAATGACCGTTACCGATTTTTCAGCCAGGCTCAAATAGAATTGCAAACGACATTTCAAAAAAGTTTGTATTCTTTAAGTTCAGAGATATTTCAAGTGATCTGTAAAGTATGGTATGTTATGCTGTGTAAGAAGTGGCGTGTCCTCATTTGGGCCATTCTTTTGTTCACAGAATCCCGAAGGCTTGCTGCCGTCCCTCTACCAGCCCTTCCACACCTCCTCCTTGCCTGCTTTTATTTCTTCACTGAAGCAATCAAATGCTGATGAAATTAGTAGCACAACAATGCCTCTCCTTGGAGACCCAGAATGGAAAAGGCACTGTGGGGCTGTACTTTCTTTAGCATGTACACTTGCATAATTTAAACATTTCACCTCTGTAATGGGTATTCTGCAGTGGTAAGCAATGCTGTAGGCATACAATAGTAACTAAGATCAAATCATATGGCCTTCCTGGCACACTAGTTTAAACACGTACATTCTACCACATGGAGTAACCGTAAGATATTGCTGTTAAGAACACATTAGAGAAATTGGCACCCGTTTCCTCTAAGCAAGGTGAGGTAGAATCAGGCCCTTTAGCAAATTAAGAAGCTCAGGAACAAGAACACCAGAACAATCAAATGAAATGCTTAGCTTCTACTGAACACTGAGAACACATTTCTCTCCATCCCTGTATTCTAGATTGGCAAATAATTACTACGTTTTGGTGGGCTGGTGGATTCCATTGATTTTATCTAGAGGGCCTCCATTCTATACCAACTATGCCACTTTCCATACTGAAAAGTTATAAAAACATAGGGATCTCCTTAATTGAAATAATCATAAACATGAACATTTTTAGAAATACTAAATTAAAAAAGTTTTAAATGTTTATATTTGAGAGAGATAGAGAGACAGAGTACAAACAGGGGAGGGACAGAGAGAGAGGAGACATAGACTCTGAAGCAGGCTCCAGGCTTTGAGCTGTCAGCACAGAGCACAATGCGGGGTTTGAACTCACGAGTGGCAAGATCATGACCTGAGCCGAAGTTGGACGCTTAACTGACTAAGCCACCCAGGTGCCCCTAGAAATATTAAATTACATCAAGATAAAGCTTCCATCAGGGCTTAAGCTTCCTGGAGACAGAACGTGGTGAGGGGACCGTGCTCTCTGGGTGCTTACATACAGGAACGTAATCTTCCCATCTCTATAGAAAGCTCAGCCAAGGGTTTTCCACTTAACTCCGAAGAACGGTTTCATTATTCATGTTGCTAATAATTTACCAAGGTGGAGGTGGTGGTGGGCAGGCAGACAGGTGGTTTCTGATCTGTGTCACTGAGAACAGATCTGGAAGTGTAATAGCAAGTGGGGTATTGTTTAACATAGAACCCACGACGTCTCATTAAAGGCAAAAAAGATCAGTAACCTCTTTATTAAAAGATGGAAAAATACTTTTGAAATCACTTAAGCAAAAATAGAAAAAAAATACCTATAATACCCTCCCGAAGTACATTTCCTTATTCCTTTTATCATCTCTTGATGTGTAATTTTAAACTCTCGTCCTGGAAAGAGAAGGGTGGCCATGACGGCAGCTTTTGAGTGGGTATGAATCACCGCGCCAGCTCCTGAAGGAAGGAAAAGAAAGTCACATACTCAGAAAAAACTAAATGAAACCTTAAAAGAATATATATGTATATATGAATATATGTATACATATAAATGTATAAATATATATAATACACACATACATTTATTTGTGTATGTTGATGAACTTGTTTTTCTTGGCATTGAATAAGTTGGCAGCAGACAGGAAGGTAGGGAGGGAAGGAGGGAGGAAGAGAGAAATACTAACAGAGGAACTCCAAGGCAAAAAGCATTTAAACGTTATCAACATCACGACAGTGCACAATACACATGCTCAAGAAATAGCTTTGAGATGGTCTGAAGTATAACTATAAACAATCATGGAGATCACAGTCAAAATATTACCATTTGACTAGGGGTTCCTCTGTGCCAGGCAGTGGGCAAATCCCCGTTACATGTGATCTCTTGATCTTGAGTACTCACAACGACCAGAGACATAAATTCTATCTCCCCAACTTAATGGTCAAGGAAACGGGGCTCAGAGAAGTTAAATCACTTGTCTGTGGTTCACAGATGGCAGTGGTGGCACTTGGATTTGATCCGAGGTCAGGGTGACCCTTAATCATGGAGTTAGGCTCCAGAGTGCAGGCCATGTCTTGGTGGCATAAGGGTGGTAGGGGTTTTAAGGTATAGTATAATGGATTTACCTAAAAAAGGATTTGTATGCTATAAAAGTCAGTCATGGCTGTTCTTGCAATTGGAAGTTTATTTTGCTTTATGCTGGGAGAGGGGCTTCATACTGTTAGAATCTGTTCCTGAGGTTTTACCCCATCAGGAGTAGCGAACAGTGTCCGGGAACAGAACACAGCATGAGTCCATGCTCAGTATGGATTTCGCTCAGGGGCTATATAAAGCATGGTTCTAATGACTTTATTGGTAGGGTGTTTCAGGTATAATTTTCTATTTTCCCACTGTCCTCTAGGTTCAACCTATGCAAACCAATTTTCTACCACAAATTCTGGGAATTGAAAAAAGACTCCTAGTTTTATCATATGGTATTTTTTTTTTCCAAAAAGAGAGGACTATTCCCACTAAAAGTAAAGGCCACAGTGTCCCCTCACTCGTAATCTGACTTAACTCCTACAAGCTCCCAGAGGTAGAACTCTAAACTAGAAGTAGGAGTCTGATTGTAAATATAGTGTTTAGTCAGTCAATCTGACAATCTGGTGGAGTCAGACTAGATTGGAATTCTGGCCCCAACACTCACTAGCTGTTTATTTTAGGAAAATCTCCCAGAGCTTCTGTCCTCTCGTATATAAAACGGAGTAAGAATGGACCGTCCACATGGGCTGATGTGAGCACACTGAATACACGTGTTAACATAAAGTTCTTGCACATAGTAGGTGTTCGAGAAATGTTAACTACAATAATTACAATTATTTAGAAAAGCTACTCTGTAGCAAATACTTCTTTATGTTGAATACACTTTATGCCTACCTCTCATTGTGTAAGCATTCATGAAAAGAGGAGTGCACTGGCTTTTCTTAAGATTCTTATGTGGCAGAGGTCCACTTATGTCCTGTTCATTGATGTCACAAACAAACATGTCTTCAGGCTGTTTGTAGAGGGGGGCAGAGAAGGAAGAAAAGGCTTATACAATATCAATTAGAAGTGTCCTCCTTCTTGTGTGTGCTAAGGTGTATGTATATATATTTAACTCATCTTGTAAATATTCATATAATTGTACTTTCTCTTCCAAACTGTTTCAGCCATTTTGAGAAAAAAGTTTTCTACTGATAAAAATATTCTCAAGAGAGTTGAAATTCTTCCTTAGTTCCTTGGAAAAGAACTAAAGTTCCTTTAGTTTCCATTGATATGGAAAATTTCATATATATGTAATGATACTTCATTAACTTAGCTTCATGGCTTTCCCCTGTAATTTCACCACTATATTTCAGAGAAACTCTACAAAGAAATCATCATTCTAAGATAGGGGTTACAGTTTTTTTCTTAACGTGTCAAAATACAGAGTAGAATTTTCTTATCTCCTGAGAAACTGAGTGTACTCAGAAATGTTATCTTAGTAAGGTATGTTATTCTTAAACTCAAGTAATTAAGCAGCTCCACAGATTTTCCCTACTAGTGCATGCATACTTCTGACTTGTAACTTTCATTTCCCAGGACTTATTACAAACTACAATATAAATGTTTTATTAGTGAAGGATTATGCTTTAGATGGTGAGCATTATGTTTAAATTTTCAGCATTCTAGTATTAATATGGAATGAGACTTCTCAAAAATCTGAAATAAAATTTTATAACTGAGATGGGAATAGCTTTGCTATTGTTAATATGAGTCAGTTTGGTCCATTTGAGACCATCAATGTTATTACCCTTTGAGCCCCATAAAGATGGTGTTATAATGCTGCAAAATTATAATCACTTTGTAGTAGCACTTAAAGATTGTGCTATTCTCTTGTGCCCTCTAGAGGATGAATGAGAATTCAAAAGTATTAGTTGCATGAAGGTTCACCTTAAAAACTTCTTTTAGTGGTGCCTGGGTGGCTCAATCAGTTAAGCTTCCAACTTCAGCTCAGGTCACGATCTCACAGTTCATGGGTTCGAGCCCTGCTCTGGGTTTGAGCCCTGCTTCAGGCTCTTGCTGACAGCTCAGAGCCTGTAGCCTGCTTCTGATTCTGTGTGTCCCTCTCTCTCTCTCTGCCCCTCCCCTGCTCATGATCTGTCTCTCTCTGCCTCTCAAAAATAAGTAAATGTTAAAAAAATTTTTTTTTAAATTTTTAAGTTACTTAACAAATGTTTATTGATGATTCATTTAAATCATAACAGTAAAACCCACCCTCAAAACTTCTTTTAAAATGAATTCCATTTCACAAAACAATAGTCAAACAGGGAAGGAAAGAGATTTAGGGTCAAGAAGGAGCCTTTAACATACCTGAATCCGTTCCTTTTGCACTCCTGAGGGAGCAATGTAGATTTCATCGCTGGTAACACAAAATATAGAAATTGGTGTTTATTTAACTCTACTGTTCTGCTTTTGAACAAAGGCAAGTGTATTCTTATAGTCCAATCATCAATATTCTCTACAAATCAAGTCACACAGAAAGCTGCCTGATTTAATTAATGGTATATGCTGTATAGAAAGAAAATACCAAATTACTAACGCATTGTAATTACATTACAAATGTAATCCTGGTGATGCAGTGAAATGTTGATCGTTTTCATATATATTTATTTCTTTTTACAGTGCAAAATCAATGGAAACCAGACTTTTATCTGGTTATGGTAAAAAAAACAAGCCCTTGGCATCTTTAAGCATGAGATTGCAGTTTATCTCATTAAATGTGGAACAGTTATTACAAAATCCAATCAGGGGACAATATGCTCATGAGGAGGAGATCTATGTCTCACAAGGGATCAAGTTTAATTTTAGTGCTTGAAATGCTCTGCTCATAAAACATGAAGTTCAGGGGCCCCTGCTGGACGGTTTGTTAAATTACAGCATAAACACTGGGCCACTTTTTGGATGGAACATAAGCTTCCTATTTGAGAAGCACATCTATTTTGTGAAAATGTCTGGTAATAAAGCTGAAACAACTGCAGAAAGTTAAAAATACATATAAAAGGCATCTGGAGAAGTCTCTGTTAGAGAAGGTGGTGCCAGGGCAGATGGTATACTGTACCATTTGTCACAAGTACACTCAAATTTGCTTTGGACATGAATTTCAAAATCTCTAAATTCTCTCCAGCCTCAACAAAGGTCCTCTGGCTCCTTTGTCAGGTTCAGTGGCCGCCAGAGGGCAGTAAAGAGCTGCCACATACATGCAAATGAAGGAAATCCAGGCACCCGCAGGCTCCAGCTGAGGCCACTGAGGCCCATCGATGCAGGGCAATGACTGGTTCCTGGTGAAAATGAGGATGATGGCCTATAGTGATTTAAGCCATCAATCCAGTTGGGGTTATTAATAAACCTGTAGACTTGTAACTGACAAAAACTGAAGTTCCTTTAAGGGTCTACTTGTAAACTAAGATCTGGAAAAGAAATGTCTGACAACAGGAGTGAAATCCAAAAGACAGCAAGCTACATTTAGTCCTTTGTTTTCATGAAACAGCTTGCTTTGAAGCTTTGTTGCATTAAAAAAAAAAAACCACGACATAAGAAAACCAAAGAGTGGCATTCCTTTGGAACCAGTGGAATCAGTAGGGATCACACAGTTAAAAAGGGTTCTTTGCAAATACCAGGGATCCAAATCTTGTCCTTACATAACATGGAAGAAATTCTAGACTCGTGTATGGTATACAGTCAGTGGACTTGTAGGCTAAGTCTTCTTGTGTGGGGAGAAATTTATGCAGTCCCGGGAACAGACCCAAATAAAGTTTAAAACAGCTTGTTGGTAAATACAATCCATCTACAAAGTGGGACAAGCCAGGGTATTCTGTTTATTCACGTGATCTGGTAATCTAAATCTGTTTTTATTGCTACCTTTCTGAAAACAAATCAGTTTAGACTGATCGACTTTGGGTAATTAGAAGATTAGCTAAATATGTTTTAGAAAAAAACATATTCATATTTACACCCATGAAGGAGATATCTGGATAAAAATATAAAGATAGAAAGTTATTTTACATGAGAGAGTGTGGGGGAGACAGAATCTTAAGCAGGCTCCATGCCCAACACAGAGCCCAATCTCATGACCCTGGGGTCATGACCTGAGTCAAAATGGAGAATTGGACACTTAACTGATTAGCTATCCAGACGCCCCCTAGAGCCTTTATTTTGGGAGGGAAACATGCCAAAGACTAAAAGTGAAGTGTTTACTTGGTGCTGTAAGCCACAAAACAAAAAGCATTTTGAACCTGAATGTATTACGTTTTGGAATTTCTTTCTCTATACTGCCTGCTCTTTCTCTATTCCATAAGGAGGGAAACAAAATTCAAGAGTTCAAAATACATCCATGTTCAGTTGCCTCTATTTTTATTTACTGTCTAGTTATTTAAAACAATTTAAATCTAGGGGCACCTGGGTGGCTCAGTTGGTTGAGCATCTGACTTTGGCTCAGGTCACATCTAGCAATTCCTGAGTTCAAGCCTCTCACTGGGCTCAGGGCTGTCAGTTCAGAGCCTGCTTCGGATCCTCTGTCCCCCTCTGTCTGCCCCTCCCCTGCTTGTAGGCTCTCAAAAAATTAAAAAAAATTTTTAATCCTAATATACCACAATTATCTTGTCTACACTATGGATTTATCAAATTTAATTCTAACAGCATGCAGCAGGATTGGTGTCTCTGACACGTTACAATACTACACCATGGAAACAGGAAATGCTCAGTGCGGATGGCAGTGCCCCAGCCTAAACACAGTGGTTGCCGAGCGTCCTGGAATTGCTTTGACTACGGTCATTTCCTGGGTCTTCCATTTCCTCCTGACCTGCCTCATATGTATCTTAAGCTGTCTTTGACATACATCTTTTGGTACGACACCCAAGTAGTATCATCTAAAATGGTATCAGCCAAACCCTGGAGTCAGCAAATAATTTTATACTTCCAAACATAATCTACTGGGTTTGTCCATTCCAAACTTATTTGCTTTAAGCACCAAAGAAAACCAAACTTTCACTTATAACATGGGAATGACATAGCAGATAAAGTTCATGATATGGGCTGATGAAGTCATTTAAATATTAGGAAACAAATTCAACATTTTATTACAAATTACCCATCTTACTCTGTAAAGCACACATTTAATAAGATTCCAAACAATGCCATAAAATTGTGGCTGTTTCCACCCGTGACCTCCAGGAGGAGCTCATCAGCCGTTAAGAAGCTAACCAAGGACCAAACATTTTAGCTTATGATGCAAGGTCCCCATAAATGGATTGTAGTGCTGTAAAAACCATTTAATTTTAAAAGGTGCCAGTGAATGTTTTAGGGTGACCACACACACATTTTCAGTGCATGGGTTAGTAAAATTCTACTAGAAATAGTCTTTTATGTCTTTATGATTAAAAATATTGACTTTTGAGATCTGTAATGGGCCGCTTATCTGCATTCCAGTTTTCACATTGCCATTTTTTAATGTTTATTTATTTTGAGACAAAGAGCGAGGAGGTGAGAGCGAGCAGAGCAGGGGAGGGGCAGAGAGGGGAGAGACAATCCCAAACAGGCTCCACACTGACAGCACGGATCTCATGAACCATGAGATCATGACCTGAGCCTAAATCAAGAGTCAGACACAACCAAGAGCCACCCAGGTGTCCCTGAGTTACCCTATCACTGCCATTTTTTTTTTTAAGAGCCAGTTTGACAGA
>NC_043710.1:25892455-25899461 GCF_006229205.1 Suricata suricatta | reverse complement strand
CTGGGAAAATTGGACAGCAACATGTAGAAGAATGAAACTAGACCACTTTCTTACACCGTACACAAAAATAAGATCAAAATGGCTGAAGGACTTGAATGTGAGACAGGAAACCATCAAAACCCTCGAGGAGAAAGTAGGGAAAAACCTCTTAGACCTCCACCGCAGCAATCTCCTACTTGACACATCCTCAAAGGCAAGGGAAATTAAAGAAAGTTCTATTCTATATACACATAAACTTTCTGCATATGCAGATAAAAAGCAGTTAACTAAAGGCAACGTTTCATTTATTATAAATATAGCTGAGAAACCAAATTATTGGGAACTCAACTAAATGGTTAAATGAAACAACAGTGACAAATGTCATTATCTTAGGACTTTGCTCTGAAGAGGTCAACTTGAAAGCTTCGGCAAAATAATATGAAAACCTGCAAAGTGCCGAACTGGATTGATGGAGCACTGGGCTGATGGTCAGATAGGAGGCACGGACAGACGGGCGATGCACCGTGAGGAACACACCCTCTCTAGACTGAGTGCACGCCTGTACACGTGACTGTGACAGCTGGGCCCCTATTCACGTTGCCCACAGTTCAATTACCATTCCGTGAGTTACTTGGTAATTTGAAGTAGATGAAATTTCATTGGCATCATCTTGTAGTATACTGAAAAATCGCTTTTGTTCTAAGCATTCAGATTAAATTTTCCATTCCATTCCTTTCTATGAAATGCAGCCTCCTTGGGGGTCTTACTATATGGATTCAGTATTTTATAAATGTTATAGTAATTCAATGTTGTTAAAGAAAGTGAATTAGGATAAAGAAATAAATCAAGTTACTCAGTTTAAAATTCAGCCTCCAGACAATACTATTCCTAAAACATTTAAGGAGAAAGAAAACATTCATCCTATTCCAGAAATACCTGAATGAGTTTCTACAACCTGCATCTTCATTATTAGTAGTCACTTGTTTCTTTACCTCTTGGAGGAAAGGCACTAACATATCTAATGAACAATTAAATACTATTCTTTCTGTTTCACCCAGTGCCTCTCATTTTCTCCTCTGAGCAACATAGACCAGCAGGTGTTGTCCATGAATGATGATACACAATGCACTTAGAAAGGCATGCTGTTGCCTTTTGACTTAATAGAATGTAATTTTTAGTACTTTTGACGGTACATATTTTAAGTGACTTAAAATATGGATCTGAACCCTTGAAACAAATCCTGTGTACCTGGAAGGGACCCTTGCTAGTTCCAGACACGGAAACATACTGGGCAGCGTGTAATTTCACCTTGGTACTCCAAAGACTGAGGGCCAAATTACTCTGTTTAGAAATTGTGATTCTTAAACCCTGAGTTATTTATTGTATCTACAATTTCTACACACTTGTCATTCAGTTATGCAAATATTCGTTTCTCCATTTAGAAACTAGATACTTTCACCATCACATACAGCTCAGTACCTGTTGTTCTTTGCACATAACCCATATTAGGCTCTCCATGGGCTACTTACATGGAAAATTCTCAGAAACGATATCAGCCAGAAACTTACCCATGTTTCAAGCTAATTCCTCCACCAGTCCCAGTGACCCAGCCCAAGTGGTAAAACTGTTTGCAAAGCTCTGGGATCAGGTATCTTGGATGTTCCTTGTCCTTAAAAAGAAGATAATGATTTTTCAAACAGACACTATATTATTGAGTGACTTTTCTAGCTGACATCTCTGTTAAGAAGCCAATGTAAGGAAGTTTAAGAAAATCTATAGAGAGGGTACATGAGGGAGAAAATTATTTTAAAACATACTTTGTTTTTTAAATTTATTAAACTTTTTAAACAGAGACAGAGTGTGAGTGGGAGGGAGACAGAATTCTAAGCAGGCTCCAGGCTCTGAGCTGTCAGAACAGAGCCCAACATGGGGCTTGAACCCACAAACTGTGAGCTCATGACCTGAGCCGTCGGAAGCTCGACTGACTGAGCCATCCAGGTGCCCCATAAAACTCTTTTTTTAATGTTTATTAATTTTCAAAGGAGAAAGAGGCACATGTGAGCAGGGGAGGGGCAGGATGGAGGGGGACACAGAATCTGAAGGGGGCCCCAGGCTGTGAACTGTCAGCACAGAGCCCAATAAGAGGCTGGAACCCACGAGCTGTGAGACGTAAATCAGACGTTAACTGACTGAGCCACCCAGGTGACCCATGCTTTGTTTTTTCATGTTTATAAAGTGGATCTATGTTATTTGGCAACCTGGAATTACTCAGGATAGGGCCGTATAGTCCAACACTATGGACCAGGCTGCAAGAACAAGGCAGGGAAACGCCCAGTATATAACACAAAGTGTCTACTGCAGTGGCTGAAATAAAACAGAATTTAGTGCTGAAAGGAACATGCTTTGGTCTGTCCAACAAATTTCATTACACACAGCATCTTTTTCAGTTAAGTCATGATATACATATGACAGCTATTCATATTCTGTGTTGGTCTGATTTTATTTCTAAAATGCCTTCTTTCTATAGTGATAACATCGTTGTCACTTACAAAATCAACAGATACTCATTATGGAATATAAAGTCAAGAAAATAACATAGAAAGGACTCACTCAGAAGCAATCACAATTATTACTTCTGGGTCCATTTGTATGAAGATCTGTGTGTATGTATACATGTTGGGATAAACATAGAGCTTTATACATGTATTTTTATTGAAGTATAATTGACATACAGCAATGTCAGTTTCAAGTGGATAACATGAAGAGTAGGTATCTGTATATATTGTTAATGACCAGCAGAATAAGTCTAGTTAAAGAAAGAGCTTGTTTTTATTAAGTCTAATGATTACTTGTTTAGGAAAAAAAGGATCAATGTTTCCCCCGTGTTTTAGAATTAAAATTAATAAAACACAAAACAATAATTAAAAAATACAATGAATTCCATTTCTGGCAATATGAAATATAACTCTTACCTTGAAAACAACTAAAAATGTTGAATATTTTTTTCCTGAATCAAGTTAAAAAAATATTTCAAATTAAATTGTTGAGCTAGCAAGAAAGTAAGGAAGGCTTCCCAGTTGCCACAGTAGAAACCAGGGTGGGGCACCTGGCTGGCTCAGTGGGTTAAGCATCTGAGACTCTTGATTTCTTGATTTCGGCTCAGGTCGTGATCTCATGGTTCGTGAAATTGAGCCCACATTGGGCTCTGTGCTGACAGCGTGAAGCCTGCTTGGGATTCTCTCTCCCCTCTCTGCCCCTCCCCTGCTTGTGCAAGATCTCTTGGTCTCTCTCAAAATAAACAGTAAAGACAAAAAGTTGTTTTAAAGAAAAAAAGAAACCAGGGTGAGTCTACCTGGGAGGGGAGCTCTGAAGCCATTTCCTTGAAGGTATTTGCAGAACTCTGGTGAGCTTGACCTTCAATTTTGATAGCTATGCAAGCTGTTAGAAACACGAAATAAACCCTAGGGTGTGCTCAGAATGGGGTACTGAATAGAAAATCCCTCCCTAGGCGTGAAACAAGATGAGGAGTTATGCCCTGTGGGTAAGCAAGAAAAAAATTTTTTAAACCAGAGTTTGTTGTTGCTGTTGTTTAAATTTTACGGACTGACATAGGTTGCCAAGTTATAACATTAATTACATTTAACTATCTACTATCATCTTTTTCAAAAAAGAAAGTACATTTTAAAATTTTATTTCACTTTTTTTAAGTTTATTTATTTTAAGAGAGATGGAGAGAGTGTGAGTGAAGGAGGGGCAGAGAGAGAGAGAAAGAGAGAATCCCAAGCACCGCAATGCCAAAACAGAGCCCGATGTAATGCCTGAACTCATGAAACCAAGAGATCATGACCTGAGCCAAAACCAAGAGCTGGACACTTAACCGAGCCACCCAGGCGACTCTCAAAAAGTACATTTTTAACATACAAAAAAGAATAGCAAGGATAAAGGGAGTCCTTTAAACTGAATGCATTAATTTCATGAAATTCACTTTTTGATTGTCCTTATTTTCTTTTTTTGCAACAGCTGAATGAAAACTCAAGAACTCCTATTTGGGGTGGGGGAGAGGAATCTTTCCCTATTTGGTCTCCTTGCCTACAATTTCTCCTTTCTATCCCTCTTCTTCTTTCTTTTTTTTTTTAATTAATTTTTTAAAATTTGTTTTTGACAGCGAGCGAGCTAGTGGAGGAGGAACAGAGGGAGAGGGAGACACAGAATGTGAAGCAGGCTCCAAGCTCCAAGCTTCAGCACAGAGCCTGATGTGGGGCTTAAACCCATGGACAGTGAGATCATGATCTGAGCTGAAGTCGGACGCCTAACTGACTGAGCCACCCAGGCGCCCCGCTCTCCCGTCTTCTCCAGCTTGCCCTCCACTCTCCCGTTAGTACTAAAAGAATTTACTACTTTGATCACTGAACCCCATCCCTCCAATCACTTAATCCTCAGCTGCCACCTCCATGGTCTGTTATTTAAGTCCTTCTGCTTTCTTGCCCCAATTTCACTTTTCAAATATTTTTTCAGCCCATTTTTATATAGGTCTCTCAGTTTTATTCCGCTTAGTTGTGGGAGTCAACCTCCAAGATGGTTCTTCATGATCTCTGCCTCCTGGTATTCACACCCTGCTGTGCAGTCCCTTCTCACATGTACCAGGGCTGTGTGGCCAGCAGACCACAGTAGTACAGCAGATGTGACGGTGTCGTCACTTCTGAGCCTAGGTTATAAAACACTGAAGCTTCCATCTTGGTTGCTCTCTCTGGGGTCCCTTGCTCTGGGGGAGCAAGCCAGCGGCTACATAGCATGGGTACTCAGCCGGCCCAGAAGGCTGTGTGGTGACGAACTGGGGGTGTATGGGCAACGAGCAGTGAGGAATGGAGGCTTGCCAGCGACACTGCAGCTTGCCTGCAGGCCTCAAGACGACAGTAGCTCCAGGGGACAGTGTGCCACCTTATGAGAGACCCTGAGCCAGAACCATGAGCCAGACTCCATGAGACAGTAAGTGTTTGTGTTTTAAGCCCAAGTTTGGGGGTATTTGCTATGGAGCACTAGTTAACTAAGACATGTTTTCCTGCTCACCAAGTGTGTTTTTTTCCTTTGCACTGGTATTGCTCATGTTGGATTTTCAATTATTGCAACTCTAGCTGTCAGGCTCTTGCTTATCAGCCTTTCCACCACGTTCCCACTTCCCCTGGATTCCTTCTCCCATCATCTCAACAGGAAGCGATCGCTCCTTCCTCTAATCCCATGCCACGGCATTTGCTCTATGTACCTTTCCTTTGGTTTTTTATTATAAAGCCTTCTCATTCATGCACTTAGCAAACTTTTACTGCAAGCCCTGAAGAAATGAGAATGAGTAAGATAAAACCCTTACCCTCAGGAAGCTTACGATCTAGTGAAGAAGTTACGAAAGAACAAAGCAATACGTAATACAGGACGGTCCCAGGAAGCTACTGGTGGGAGGAAGAACCTAGTGGTGGGAGGGAGCAGGAGTTGGGCACAGCTTCACAGAGAGGGGTGGGTGAGCCACGTCTCACTGAGGGATGGTGGGAGTACGCAGAGCGTTTCCTGGCAATTTAGCCACGAACACTTGGCAAAGTCCCTGCCCTAGAGAAATTCACATTCTAGGGGATAGTTTTAAAAGAGTAAAGAGAAGAATAAATTATTGTGAACAGGAAGAAGGAAACAAACAGGGAACTTAGAGAAACATAGCAGAGATTGGTTAAGGAGAGCCTCTTGAGCACTTGACAATCTAAGGCCCACGGAATGTGAAAAAGAACCCCAGTGTGTAATGAATGAGTGTGGTTGCACACACAAGGTTTCACCTTGGGGAGCAACAAGCACTCCAGGCAGAAAAGACAGCAGAGGGAAAGGCCCTGGAGGGACACAGTGCTGACGTGGTTAGAGGCCAGGTGGCCTGAGCAGAGTGCTAACAAGGCAAGTGCTGAGAGAGGCAGATGAACTTGCAGGGCCTTGGAAGCTATGCTGAGGAGAACAGTCGGCTTAGAGGGAGCTGAGTCACAGTGGGAGAGACAGGGCGGGGGAGAGAAACAACTTCCGAAAGTGAGAAGGGAGGCAGATCCTGAGCATAAGTGGGGAGACGGGGCTCCCGCCATCTTGAAAAATGAGATGGATTCATGTTTCAGCAGATTGGTAGGTTTTGCGGTAGGAAGGCAAGTAAGTTCATATCTGATACCTTCTATTTTCTTAAGTATCAACAAAGTCATCAGCTGAGGAATGATGTGGGGACAGGGTACAAGAGGCTTGAAAAGATAATAAAAGGTATAAACTAGTCATCTCAGGGAGTGGGACAGTAAGGTACTAGGGAAACATGGATTGGTTGTTGGGCAGTGTTCAGTGTCAATTTGAGGTTGAAATCTTGAATATGAAGTGCGGCAGCTCAGTGCAGTTCCGTAATTTTCTCTAGGAGTGCAGCTTGGTGCAATCACAAAAACAATGGGTTCGCTTCGAGTTTTTGCTAGGCCAACTACCTTTGTAAATTTGGTCAACCTTAAGAAAAATGGTTTTAATAGGTTGGGTGTGGAAGCCAGATCTCAGTTGGTAAAGAAGTGAATAAAACTTAAAGGCAGAGAATTCTAAACACTCTTTCAATAGTGTGGCTATGAAGGGTCGGATAGGAAAACCAAAGGGAAAACTGGTTAATACAGAGTTTTAGCATGTAAAGAAAACTCTGAAAAAATCAGTTTTCCCTACATGCTACAAGGTAAAATTAGGGAAGGGGGAGAGATGAGCACCACAGGAAAGACAAAGCCTAACTATTAGGTCAATCTTTGTGAAGACAGAGCAGCTGGAATTAGACCAGGGAAATACTTACCTTAAGAGGGAGAAGAAAAGTCAGGAAAATATGTAATAACACGATTAATAACAAAAACAGTTAACATTTATGGAATATTTATTTTATGCCATGTAGTATTTCTAAAGACTTTATATATACAACTTAATGCTTATAATAGTTATATTACGCTAAGAAAGATTGAGGCATCTGGGTGTCTCAGTTGGCTGGAGGTCTGACTCTTGA
>NC_043710.1:25817257-25892355 GCF_006229205.1 Suricata suricatta | reverse complement strand
GGGCCAACGAGGTTGCAGGCGGGACCAGGATAATCTCTTGATTCCTAAACTCAACACACCGCTCGGGAGCTAGGGGGTGTGGCCAAAGTGACAGGAGGTGGAGCCTGGGTGGGTCTTGATGACTGGGCGATCAGGCGGTGCTGCGGGCAGCCCGCGACAAGGCCGCGAAGATGGCGGCCTCCTGGAGGCTAGGTTGTGACCCTCGGGTACTGCGCTACCTCTTGGGCTTCGGCGGCTGCCGAAGACTGGGGCTGGTGAGGGGTGCTTCCGGATGGTCTTTCGGCCGCGGAGCTAGTTGGAGATGGGTTCACAGCACGCAGTGGCTGCGGGGTGAGTGGTCGGGGCTCGCTCAGCTTCTCCGTGTAGCTGAGTAATGGGCCTAGGTGAGGGGCTTTTGGATTCAAGGCCCATATGGGTGTGGAAGTGCCCGGGGCTCCCGGTTCCTGACGCTGTTACTCGGGGACAGGTCCGCTGACTTGGCCTTGTGCTTGCCGCGAAGGGTTTTCTTGGGAGCTGGGAGAACTTGACTCCATTCCTTGGCCCCTGGTTATTCGTGTGGCTTCTCTGTGACCTTCCCTTGGAATTTGGGTTATTTGTGACGCGCGGAGAGAGGTCCTAAATGCTCATCCCTCAAGCCGCTTCCCAGTCTCTGGTTCCTTAGAGCTGTCAAGGTGCCGAAGGTTGCTGAGATTCAAAAGCCACTGCAGCCATTCTTATTCATTCTCTTGGCCCGTCTCTATTGGGAGATCTTTTCTTCCAGGCCTTTCGGTTGCCCCGCGCGACCAGCAAAAGACTTAATTTGTAAATACCTGTGACATCACAGACATAGTTCCAAAGAATGTTTTAAGCAAAACATGCGCTTGAAAGAGTGAAATTTTAGGAAGGAATCACGATGTTATTATAGAAAGTTGGCATTAAGTAATGACATTAACACAATTAACACAATTCTTTTAGTATTTAACAGGATGTAATATAGATGCTGGGCATTATTTTTCTTTACATGAGGGCTGGGGGGATATGGCTGACATTTTTTGAGTTGATGTATTACCTGCTAGTCATTTGGCACTAAAAAATTAGGGGTAGTAGGCATTGCTTACATATTCTGAGCTACCTGAGACTCAGGGGAAAAGAATAAGTTACACAGAGTCACACGGTAAGATGAATGCACTGAGATTTTAAGATTTGGTAATGGAACTATTTCAGTTTCTTCAGTTGAGTATTTCATATAATTCCTCTGGGAGTAATAGTTTCTTTAACTATGTATAGAATTCCCCATTTTTCTTTCTCCATTTTGTGAAATATTGAACTTTCCTATATATTTCCAGATATTCTGTCTGGGATGGAGCTCAAGTTTTGATATTTAATGGTGGTGTTTGATAGGCTACACTTTGAGACTCACTACCTTAGAAAATCATGAAATCGCAAAAGCTCAGAGTTGGAAATAATTTAGGAAGAGTATTCTTTTGTTTCAAAATTTTATTTAAATTCTAGTTAACATAAAGTGTAATATTGGTTTCAGAAGTAGAATTTAGTGATTTATCAGAGGTAACACCCAGTGCTCCTCGTAACAAGTATCCTCCTTAATGCCCATCATCCATTTAGTGCATCCCCCGACCTCCCTTTATCAACCCTCAGTTTGTTCTCTATAGTTGAGTCTCTTATCATTTGCTTTCCTCTCCTTTTTTTTTTACTTACCATATGTTCATCTGTTTTGATTCTTAAATTTCACATGAGTAAAATCTTATGGTATGTCTTTCTCTGACTTAATACTTAAGTTATATATACTTATTTCACTTAACGTAAAACTCTCTAGCTCTATCCATGTTGTTGCAAATGGCAAGATTTCATTCTTTTTGATGGCTGAGTAACATTCTACTGGGTGCGTGCATTGTGTATGTGTACACACTTTATCCACTCATCAGTTGACGGACACTTGGGCTCTTTCCATAATTTGCCCATTGTGGATAATGCTGCGATAAACATCAGGGTGCATATGCCCCTTTGAATCTGTATTTTTGTATCCTTTGGGTAAGTACTTGGGAGTGCAATTGCCAGAACTAGGGTGGGTAGTTATATATTTAACTTTTTGAGGAACCTCCATACTGTTTTCCAGAGCAACTGTACCAGTTGGCTTTAGAAAGAATGTTCTTAACCTTTTTTGGAAAACAGATTCTTTTTTTTTTTAATGTTTATTTATTTATTTTTGAGAGAGAGAGAGAGAGAGCAAGCAGGAAGGGGTCGAGAGAAAGGGTGGCAGAATCCCAAGCAGGCTCTGCACTGTCAGCACAGAGGCTGATGCGGGACTCGAATTCACAAACTATAAGATCATGACCTGAGCCAAAACCAAAGAGTTGGATGCTTAACCTACTGAGCCATCCAGGCACCCTAGAAAACAGATTCTTTAGAGAATCTTTGAATGCTTTAGACGCTCTCTACAGAAAAAGGTTCGTATGTGTTTATAGACTAGAAGGTGCATGTGGCTTCAGGGGTTTTCTTCAGACCCCACTTAGGGACTTCTGCCTCTGTAAACTCACTTAGGCTGTCCTCATCTGATGCCTCATGACATTTTACCTACTCCCTGCACACCATGAATGACTTGTCTCACGTGACCTAAACATCATCTGTAAGAGGGAGAACACTATGTTCCATGGAAGCTAAGTTTCCTATTTCCTACTTCTTTCATGTATAAAGACTCCGGTGGTTATATTGGGCCGCCAGGATTCTTTCCCCATCTCAACGTGAGCCGTTTAGCAACCTTAATTCCTTCTTCAGCCTTAATTCCCCCTTCTCCATATAACAAAACGTATTCACAGGTTCTGGATGTTAGGACGTGGGACGTCTTGGAGGAATGGGGGGTGGGAGGCAGGTGCTTATTCTGCCTTCCCCAGTTGCTCACTGTTGTTGGGTGGCTTGAAGTTATTTGGAAATCTTGGGGTTTTTATTTTCTAATATCCCGAGCTAAAGTCTGTCTCCTAACTTTCCACATCCAGGTTTTTGTTTTGTCATTGTAAATTTGGGTGGCAGTCCTTGAACTATTTGTCTTACAGAGCATGAATTACATGGTGTTGGCTTGTTTTTCTCTGAGCTTGGTAGAAATTGTAATTTCGTTAAACTAAACAACTACTTGGTAGTCTGTAGACTGTATAAATTAAGTACACTTACTGAATAATTTCTGTTTTCATACATATGTCCAGGATCTTAAAGTCTGTCCGTGGAAGTCATACTTGGAGTATTGGTGTTCTTAAATGGTGTTGGTTGGCAACATTTTTGGGAGCAATGACATGTGCCTCATGCTTAGCATCACCTCTGAATTAGGAAGTGGACCCTCATCACTGGACCACATCTGCGAGCATCATGATCTTGCACTTCCAGCCTCCAGAATTTTGAGATATAAATGTTGTTTGCAAGGCTCCCACCTCAGATATTTAATTACAGCTGTCTGAATGGACTAAGACACTGGGCAGTGAGGTCACTAACTCAGAGCACATGTTCACAACAAGGGTACACAGTTGAACAAAATTGGGTCTCCACCAGCAAGAAGGAAGTCAGAGAAGTGGGCTTGAGTATAACCAGTAGCACTGAGAGCTCACTGTGTGCCGTGCACCCTTCTTAGCACTTGACATGACTGAATTCACATAATACCGAGGCTAGTGCTGTGCTCTGGTGATAGAACTCCAGTTTCCACACGGCTCTGCCTGATGCTGGAGCCTGTTTCCATAACGACAGTCTGACTCCTTGTCAGGTGGCTGCCTGGCCAGAGCCATCAAAAGAACAATGTCAGCGTGCCGAAGCTCTGTCTACCATGTTTATATCCTGTGTGAACTCCTCCACTTTTTTTTTTTTAATGAAGTGAGACTTATTTTAGTAATATCTACATTGTGAAGTAGTATTTCAGTGATAGTCTTGATTTTTTTTAGAACAGTTTAACAGTTAAATTCTAGACTGACTGTATAAAGGGTGGCAGGACCCTTTAAGAGAGTTAGGGTATATGTTAATGTCTTCCTGTCTGCAGGTTTCTAATTGATATGCATTTAATCCTTGAACAACATGGAGGTTAGAGGCATTGACCCCTGCCACCAACCTAGTTGACAATCCATGTGTAATTTTTGACTGCCCCAGACCGTAAGTACCAATAGCTTGCTGTTGACTAGAAGCCTTACCGATAACATAAACAGTCGATGAACACATATTTTGTGTGTGATACGTATCATAGACTGTATTCTTCTATACATAACTTTTTCTTAAATTTTTTGGTATTTCTAGGCTACATTGTTTGTGGGTTCTTTCAAATTGTTGCAGATCTCCAAAAAAATCTCCAATATATTTACTTTTTAAACATCTGCCTGTAAATTGTCCTGTAGATTTCAAACACATGTTGTTGAAGCTGCCTTATTGTTAAAGTCTTGAGCTTCATTTGCCTTTTACAGCCAATGGTGTAAGTGCCCAAACTTATGCATGTCTTCATTTTTGCCCTAGACTCTTAAGTAGTGATTTTTGTCCTGTTCCAAGATTGCAAAATATATGGATTCAAGTAGAATTTTAATTTTATAATTTAATAGCAAGAAGACCAGTATTGCAAGCTGAAACCTCTTCTATCATGTGCGGTTTCTCCCACTCAGAAGGAGTATTTCCATAGCCGTGGAGGACCTACAATCTTGGCCGGCCTCCTTACAGGTGCACTACTGGATACCAAGTGTATGAAAGAATTAGCAGATTCCTTAAACAAGATAGAAGGAATGGTGGTATTATTTTATTTGTGTACTTGGTAGGCAGTACATTTACTATAGCTAGTGATCTACTCAATACTTTGCTGCAATCAAGGGCTCTGGTATTACATGAAAAATTGGGGGGAAGAATTAAGGTTGGCACCTTTCAGGAGAGCCTTCTTGGGACTCTGCTTGTGCTAGCTTTTGAGGGGGACACAAATCTGTTTGAAAACTGATAAAAGTTATACCACTTCTTCAGAAAAATGTGTACATGAAAAATTTTCTATGAGGTTTCAGGAAACTTGTGGATCTCCCTGTAATTTATCTATAAACACCACTTAGCCTCCAGCTTATTTCCATAAAGATGTCTGTCATTTCCTACAGAATATAGTACTATTTTGCAAGTATATTTACCATATCTTAGAACAAGATATGTATATTTCTGTGTAGGGGATCCCATTATAAATAAATGGCTAGTAAATATATATATATATAAAGCCAGTAATTTGGAAATCTTGATTCGTACTATTTCTTCAAATGGAGTGACCTTCTCTGTGGTTTGAAATTTTTCCAGTTATTTAAATGCCATTCTCCTAAGTCTTTTATAAGGTTCTGGAAGGAATAGATGGCACTGTAAAAATGGGTAATTGGAGGAGAATTTACTAAGTGACTACTTTCTGTGAATTCAGGGTGTCGAGGTGGTGCTGTACTAAGGGACTATTTAGAGCAAAGTACTGCTGGCGTGGTGAAGAGGCATGGGAAGGGGCGACTTGCTAGAGCTGGAAAGGAGGGAGCGTGCGTCAAGGATCCTGGGATGGAGGCATGTTCTTCATTTGAAGAATCTACCCAGCCCTGTTGGCTGCATGGGGTGGGAGCTGGGGAAGTGAATACCCCTACCTCGCTCTCCTCTCTCCCTTCATCTCCTGCATATACTGCCCTGTGGCTGAACCCCGGTGGTGGCCTGAGCACAAGGCAGCATGTTGTTGAAGCACACACAGTGGTTTGGGGAACGTCAGGGGTGGATTTAGAAGGGCAAATGGGAGATCTCTCCCATCCCCTCCTGCCTCACACCCGTCAGTCACTTTGTACTTCAGATGCGCACTGAAACACCAAGTACTGTATTGTTTATAATATGGTGGCTCACGTGCTAAGAGAGGAGAAAAGAGCAAATATAATTACTCTGGATTGTGTCCTGAGGCCAGTGCCTTGCACAAGAATAAGCACAGGTTCTGTATAACTAAGCTGATGTCTAATGAGATTTTTCTGTATACATTTGAACAACTGGATAGGAACAGAGTCTGTATAGTTTATAAGGCTCTTTGGGTGCTTTTCATAGGCAGAAAGATTTTCTTTTTGGAGCTGTGGCATCTAATTTTGATTTTTGTTAATTCACTTGTACTCGCAATTAGAGTCATCCCTGACTCCTTTCGTATGGCACAGCCGGTCTATCAGAAATTCCTGTTGGCTCTGCCTTTGAAATGTAATCTGACCAGCTGTTATGATCCAAACTACCATGTGGGTATCCCAGTAGGTGTCCCTACCATTCGCCTTGGCCCAGTACAGACTGTTCTCCATGCAGCTTGCACAGTGCTTTTAAATTATAAATTGGATCATGTCAGTTCCCTGCTGAAAACCTTCCAAGACTTCTCATTAAACTCAGTAGGAGATCTGAAGTTCTGACTGTGGTTTACAAGGTCCCATATGATAGGAACCCTCCAATCCCTGACTCCACTGACCACATACCTCCTCACTCTCTCACTCCATCCCCGTGTGCCGGCTTTCTCTGTGTGTTTGGAACGTACCAAGAAGCATACTCTCTACTCATTCTGTGTGCTTGCTCTTTCCTCTGTTTAGAAGGCTCATCCATCAGATATTGGATGGTTTCCTCCTTTCAGCTCTGCTCACTTTATCAGTGGAGGCCTCCTCTGATCAACTGAGAAAATAGTTTTTCCACTGTCACTGGATTCCCTTACCTGCCTTTGTTTTCTTACTTTTTATCACCACCGGACACATCATATTTATTTTCTGTCTCTTTAGAATGTAGACACCATGAAAGGAATTTTTGTCTGTTTTTATTCACTTTTGATATCTCCAGCCTCTCGAAGAACACCTGACACTTGGTAGGTGCTGAATAAATATTTGTTGATTAAACAAGTGAATGAACAAACAGGTGTCCTTGTCTTTCTCCTTTCTCCATTCCACTCCTCTGCCTTGAAGTGATCTTCCAGAAATGCCTGTCATTTCTCTCTGCCACTGTTAGAACAAAGGCCAGACCTTTGGAAGATCTAATGGAAGGCCCTAGGTGCCTTTTCAGTGTCTCAGGCCAAATGGTCTACGTGAGTAAAGGAGAGCAGGGAACGCATTCATAGGTAGCTTCTTTTTGTAAAGTCCCCTTGTTTTATTTATTTATTTATTTATTATTTTTTAATAGTTCATTATCAAATTGGTTTCCATATAACACCAGTACTCTTCCCCACAAGTGCCCCCCCCATGACCACCACCTCCCTCCCCCTCCCCCTTCAACCCTCGGTTAGTTTCCAGTATTCAGTAGTCTCTCATGATTTGTGTCCCTCTCTCTCCCCAACTCTCTTTTCCCCTTCCTCTCCCATGGTCCTCTGTTAGGTTTCTCCTGTTAGATCTGTGAGTGCAAACATATGGTATCTGTCCTTCTCTGCCTGACTTATTTCACTTAGCATGACACCTTTGAGGTCCATCCACTTTGCTACAAATGGCCATATTTCATTCTTCCTCATTGCCATGTAGTACTCCATTGTGTATATACCACATCTTCTTGATCCATTCATCAGGTGATGGACATTTAGGCTCTTTCCATGATTTGGCTATTGTAGAAAGTGCTGCTATGAACATTGGGGTACATGTGCCCCTATGCATCAGCGCTTCTGTATCCCTTGGGTAAATCCCTAGCAGTGCTATTGCTGGGTCATAGGGGAGTTCTACTGAAAGTTTTTTGAGGAACCTCCACACTGTTTTCCAGAGTGGCTGTATCAGTTTACATTCCCACCAACAGTGTAGGAGGGTGCCTGTTTTTCCACAACATCACCAGCATCTATGGTCTCTTGATTTGTTCATTTAAGCCACTGACTGGTGTGAGGTGGTATCTCATTGTGGTTTTGATTTGTATTTCCCTGATGATGAGTGATGCTGAGCATCGTTTCATGTGCCCATAGGCCATCTGGATGTCCTCTTTAGGGAGGTGTCTGTTAATGTCTTCTGCCCATTTCTTCACTGGTTTATTCATTTTTTGGGTGTGGAGTTTGGTGAGTTCCTTATAGATTTTGGATACTAGCCTTCTAGGCCTCAGTTTCCTAATCAGAGCATAAGGGAATGCACATAGCTCCCCTGTGAATATGGCTGTACGAATATCTGTTCCAGCCCCTGCTTGCAAGTCTTTAGGGTATATACCCAGACAAGGAGGCCTGGAGAAAATGGTAATCATTGTGTTTAATTTTCTAAAGAATCCTGTTGTTTCCCATAGCAGCTGCACGATTTAACTTTCTCACCAACAGTGCACAAGAATTCCCATTTCTCTACATCTTGCTAACACTTGTTTTCTGGGTTTGTTCATTCATTTGTTTTTTGTTGTTGCTTGTTTTCTGATAATAGCTATAGCAGATTTTTTTTCCCTTTCTTGATCAGCCAGAATCTCAGCTTTCATTGCTCTTTAGTCTTCTTAACAGCATTTTTATCTACTACCCTCTAGTACTTGTGTACATATATTGACTTCCCATTTAAACAGTCATCGTTTTGAGGTCAAGATTCTGGTCTTGTATTGGCTAGGACTAGGATAATGGGAGCTCAGGAGGCATTTACTAAGTGCCCAATTTGCGTCTTAACTTTGGTAGTGAATGTTATGACAGCACCATTGAAGATCAAACATTTGCTAATGATTTTTTTAAAATGTTTATTTATTTTGAGAGGGAGAGAGAGCAAGCGGGGAAAAGAGGCAGAGAAAAGATGAGAGACAATCTCAAGCTGGCTCTGCACTGTCAGCACAGAGCCCAACGGGGGCTCAAAGCCATGAAACATAAGATCATGACCTGAGCAGAGATCAAGAGCCAGACGCTTGACTGACTGAGCCGCCCAGGCGCTCCCACATTTACTGTTGACTTTAATGAGAGTTTGGTTTTCAAACATGCACTACCGTTAAAATAGAGATCAAGAGCTAGTGTACTATAGCTGTGAGAATGAGGCCAGATTAGGTGAAGGAGGGAGTAGAAAGGAAACCTTCGTGTTTAGGCTTGAGATGTGAAAGGAACTGTGGATCCATCTTCCATTGATTGGGGAAGAAATCGTAACGCATGATACGGTGATGCATGTAGCCAGTTCTGGATGTGTGTGGAATCCATGCTCTTACCCATTTCTGTGCTACCTCGCAGTAATAGTTGGCTAATTTTTTTAATGCTTTTTATTTATTTTTGAGAGAGAGAGAGAGAGAGCGAGCGAGCGAGTGAGCGAGCACGAGCAGGGCAGGGTCAGAGAGAGAGGGAGACACAGAATCCAAAGACAGGCTCCAGGCTCTGAGCTAGCGTGTCAGCACAGAGCTCTACCCAGGGCTTGAACCCATGAACTGTGAGATCATGACCTGAGCTGAAGTCAGACACTCAACCGACTGAGCCACCCCGGCACCCCTGGCTAATGTTTTTGAGACTGACGGAGGTTTTGCCAGGCCCTCCTGTGAAGACTTTGCATCTGTTGTTAACCTTATTTAGTCCGTACAAACCAGTTTACAGAAAAGGCAGCTGAGGCACCTGAGGCACAGAAGGAGTAAGTGACTTGTAAGTGGTGGACCTGTACTTTGAACCTAGGCAGTTTGGTTCTGTGCCTGTTCTGTGAATAACTATGGTATACTGCTGCTTGTTAGGATTTTTATAAAGTTAACTATAAACATTTTTTATTAAATAATAAAATATTTACTTTAACGTGGTAATACATGCATATAGTTTAAACAGGCAAGTAGTACTAAGAGGCTTATAACTGCCACAGATCTCTCCCCATCTCTGCCTGCTTCCCCAGTCCTCTTTCTTACATGCAACAACTTTGTTCCAGCATTTTCTCGGCTCCCCATTTCTAAAATATATATGTTCTCTGTGGATGAATGCTGGTCAGTGCCACCCCCGAGGTTTTCCCTCTCTTGTTCCTCCAGTGTAGTTATTTTGTAGTTCTTGGTTAAATCCATATTCAGTGTTTAACTAAACGCAACTTCAGATTTGCTTTTCCTGATAATGTTGCCTCTACATTTTTTTATTCAGTTTTCTCTGTTAACTACTGCTGATTCATCCCACACCATCTAATAGCTTCTCAGCACAACTTGCTCTATTGTCAGTCACACATCAGATAACCTCTTAATTTCTCTGCACCGTTCCTGTATACCCCCACATGTGTAAGTCAATCTTCCATTCTATAGGTCTTCTCTTTTGCCTTCTCCAGAGAAACAGTCTCCACTGTCCCAGGCTTCTGCTGAATGAGGGTGGGGTGTTACACAGCACTGGACTGCAGGAGGGGACCCACATCTCAGGTAGCATTCACCCAAACGCCCACCCCCAGTCCCCAGTTCCAGAGGTCCTGGTACTCACCACCAGTTCCTGGGCCTTTGGGCAATTCTGTTGCGTGAACAGGTGATTATCTCGGCTTTCCCCACTGCGGGCTTAGGATTCAGCTTTCTAGAATCTCTTTGGACAATAATTACTCATCTCTTTCCTTTTCTGCCTCCAGATTTGTGTGCTGTTATTTCTTCTTTTTGCCCTGTCCTTGCGGGTTTTGTCCAGAAATAACAAAAGTACTTTTTTGTTTGTTTTTTATTTTCTTAGTGTTAGACGAGTTTTGGGCATGGAGTGAAATTGGATAAACTTACCAAAGGAAGCTATTAAAATGTAGATTATAAGAAACAAAAGAAATAAAGCGCTCTTGTATACTATCGCCAGCCAGAAAACCACTGTTGCCGTTTCGGAGTGTGTCCTTCCGTCGGCTGTGTGTGTGAGCTGAGCAGGTGGGAACTGGCTTGTGCCACACATACTGTTTGTGGGCTGCCTTTTACCACGGCAGGACCGGTAAATGCCATTTCCACAAACTATTATGCATACATTTTCTGTTGTCCGTTGATATTTTCAAGTTAGTCTTACCCCGGGACTACAACTGAATCACTGTTTGAATAAAGAAGACTTCTATGACCAGCATTTATTTTTGAAAAAATTTGCTTTAGCTGTCTTTTTTCAAAGCTTAGTGTTAATATTGGTTTGTGCCTGCTGTTGATTTTTAAATTACTTGTACTCCATTCCGTTTTACTTCATCCAGCCTGCAGGTGGCACAATTGTTTTATTTTTAACAAATTTTAAAGATTAATTGTATTTAGTGAGCTCTTGCATTGGAAAGAGGTGATTAAATGAGCAACATCTCTTCCTCTTAGAGAAGAAGCAAATTAATGTTAAGAACAGGGAGGCACACTAAGGAAGGATTGAATAATTTACTTCTTCATTTGGTCTGCCTTCACGATTTTTTGTGTATTTGCATTATAGTCCCTGAAATGGACCAGAGCCTGATGCTCAAGCAATATTCATAAGCTGCTAAGTTTTCTTAATTTCTTTAATCAGAGTGATAGAGCTTAGATCTGCTTCATATGAACCACAAAGCAATTTGTTCTGCTTTTATATTTTAACAGTTTGGATATATTGAATTATTATTAGTATTATTTTTTTTTTACAATCTGGAGATCATTTAGAATTGATGTATAGATCATCAATTTAAAGCTTTGATATAATTACTGAAGTATGAATATTTAGTTCTTAGGGTAAAACAAGTTCATTAGGGAACAAGAAGTAGAATTAGATTAGTGTACCTTATTTGAAGTTGAAGACAGAATTATCCTGCAGGAAGCCTGGAAGAGCAGATTTGAAGAAATGTAGGAATTGCTTGGAGAAACTGCTGTAAAATTCAGAGATTGACAGATTGCTTGTATGCCTGATAATGACATGGAATGTGGCAGTATACTAAGCAAAAAAGTTTAATTGTGTCCTTCTATTCAAGAAAACAAAAGATTAGGATAGTTCTAGTGATTTTTGAGACTCCGCTTTTTAAAATCATTATGTTTTAAATATACACTGGAAATGTACATAGTTCTTTTTTTTTTTTTTTTTTAGCTACAGAAAGACTTCACAAGCCATTAGCTATAATTTGTTAGTTTGATAGAAAGGAATAAAATGCTGACACTAGAATGACAACCAGAGAGTTAAACTTTTAACTAAAATTTGGGTGTATTTTTGAGTGCTAATTGAAATAAGTGGTATGACCAGTGGACAATGAAACACATTTCCTTTGTTCTTATTCATAGTTGTGCCCAGTTATTAGGCAATGTAATTGGTTCTCATTTCGTGGCCTCCTCAGTTCGACAGGAGAAAGGTAGAACAGACTGCTTACTGGAATGGAAAGAGAAGCTATATTTAATTTTAATGAAAGTAACAATCTTAGTATAGGCCAAAATTCCAAGAAGTCTAGAAAAGCCCGTATGATCTGAATAGAATTGGCAACAGCCATGAAGGGCAGGTATTAATTATGTGCAGCCTGTCATTCAAAGCTGATATGATTACATACGTACTTCCCCACTGGAAAAAATACATATGGAAGAGGTATGTATAATGTTCCAGTCAAAAGAGGATGCACTAGAATGAAATACGTACCGTTATTCGTAAATTAATGTTTATGTTTTGAAGTGATTTTCTGGCCTGAGAATCTGAGGGTAGATTGGCTGGATTAATCAGGAAATATATTGCACATTTTACTTTCTATAGTAAGCTGGTGTAATCAATCAAGAGATAGTATCAAATTTAAGAGATGTCCAAAATGTCTTTCTTTGTCTTTTGTCACCTTCATTTCAGTGTAAAGATGGTGATCTATTATAGAATTGTTATAGTTTATTGTCATTATTCAGAGAAGCAATTTCAATTCATCCTTGAAGGGTGGCTGTATGAGGAATGATTATGTTCTTTTTATTTTTAAAATATGAAAATTTTTGAGTTCTTGATGTGGTAATTTGGAAAATAATACTTAATAAATATAAAAGTTTCATAATATAGTCCTAATGTCAGGAATAATGGAAATGTGAAGGTCTCATAGGTGAGAGATTATAATAAGAGATAGAATCGTAAAATAAATATGAATCGTAACATGGTAACTAGAACCAAGGTATAAAAACACTGAAGCGAGATTTTGTTTTGGAAGACTTGATTTAGTGTTTGTCATAAATTAGAATCTGGACGTAGAATCACTAAAGTCCATTTATTTTGCTGCTTTGAAATGGAACTCTATTTGCCATAAATTTAATATGTATGTGATTATGAATAATTCTGTCTCATAACACCAGCCTTGAACTTCTTGATGGAAGCAATATATTGGGACTTTTTTTAAAGCTGTGTTTTTCAAGAAGAGGCTGACCTTTTATCATCATGCTACTAGAAGGTAATTTTTTCCAAACCCTCTTTGTCCCTGTGAGCTTAAGAAAATGCTGAGGCTTGGGCTTGCTTAACATTGGGAAGGCAAATGTTTTTATTTGTTTTCTAAATCAAGCCATGAAAAAAATGTAAAAGGCACACACAACATAATGTAGGGAATTAGAAAGCTCATTTTATTGTTTCCAAATGTGGTTAGTTTGTCAAGCCTTGAGCACTGTTTAAGAACTCTTCCAATTAAGCGTAGGCTTGTTAGGGATTCGGGTGTGGAGATGCATCACTAATGTCAAGTTTGCCTGGGTGTGTGGTGCTTTCCCTAAATGCACTTCCCCGAATTCTAATTCACTTCACAATTTAGTTCTCTGGTGTTGTGTAGACAGCAAAGCACTGAGGTTGTACACAGTTGTTTGCATTCTTTTCTACCCATTCAGTCTCTTAATGTGCCTATTTTAGTCCATGAAGACTTATTTCACTAAAGAAAAAATGCAAAGAGTTTTGTAAGCCGTGTTACTGTCATGGTTTGCATTTCAACTAACCCTAGCTTGGAAATGAAATGAAACCGATGCAGTGAAAGTTCTCTCGAGAGACCTAGTGCACGGGAATCGATGGCCTGTGTTCGCCAGTCTCTTCGGAGGTAACTGTGTTTTAACAATACATCCCGTGTTAATAAGAAATGAATGACTTAATAATAAGTTAATTATTAATAACTAATAAAGATTTACCAGGAGTTAGGAAAGTCATTGTGGCTATTTTTACTCCATTATTTTCAAGATATTATGCACTTAATGATTACTTGTTTTCTGCTACATTCAGAATATTCATTGTCGGTCCTAAAAGTGGTTTCTCAATACAGGAATTCTTTAAGCCTAAGGTAGGGAAAGGGCTTGTTGGGATATTTCACTGAAGATATACAAAACGTTCACATGGACTTAAGATGTCTGATTTGCTGTGTTTGAATTTCTGGGTGAAGAGCCAGTGATTAACTGATGATCTATATTTGTAAGGATTATCAATTAATGATGAGAGGTAGTACCATGTGGTAGAGTATAGCCTTGAGATTTAGGTAGTAAGAATTCAAATCCCTTAGTCAGTGTAGTTTGTAGTTTTCTCATTGCTGAAATGGGCATGTTGACTCAGTTTGGTTTGGGCTCATTGTTGGGGTAGTAGTGATAATTCTTTTTTTTTTTTAATTTTTTAATGATTTTTATTTATTTTTGAGAGAGAGAGAGAGAGAGAGAGACAGCATAAACAGGGGAGTGTCAGGGAGAGAGGGAGACACAGAATCCAAAGACAGGCTCCAGGCTCTGAGCTAGCTGTCAGCACAGAGCCTGACGTGGGCCTCAAACCCATGAACCATGAGATCGTGACCTGAGCCCAGGTCGGATGCTTAACTGACCGAGTCACCAGGCGCCCCAATAATTCTACTTTTCTATCCTTCTTAGTTAGAGTTTGGTGCCCATTGAGAGAGAGGCAGAAAAGTCAGATGGGGATCAAAGTAAGTTTTAATGCTGATGGGTTTTTTGTATCGGAAATGTGACTTAGATCTGTGGCCCTCTACAGTTAGGCTTCTCGGAATCACCCCATATTTATACTTTGGGCTTTTGTTTGAGGAGAGTTCATGTTTAGAAAACAAACACACTTACCTAAATTGCTTCCTCACACCCAGTGGGCCCTGATGGCAAGAACAGAGGTAGGCCTGCTCTCTGCCTTTGAAAGGCAGGTGCATTTATGCCTAGCACTGGAATTGCTGAAAGGAAAATGCAAGTTCCCTAAGGCAGGCAGTTCTTAAGAGAAGATGAGGAAGAAGCTGAGGCAGGTATGTGTGCTTGGTAGAGCCAGGACAGGAGCTTCCCTCCAAGTGTTTCAGAGATGGAACTCCTTTACCATGAAGCTGTAGGATCTCTCTGCCTGAAGTCACGGCAAATTATTACTTTGCTTTCCTAAAGGACGTGTTTCACCTCCTTTAACATTAGTGTTCAATTCCCTTGTTTTTAACCCTAAACTATCAATGGGGGAAAAAGGAAGAAGCCCTTTAATTGCCCTTCCTCATTTGAAATATATTACATGTGCTATAGTGTTTTGCTTTTTTTGTGTCAGAGTTGAATAATCTGAGGATAGAATAGGTTCTCTGGAAGGTTTCAGGGAATGTAATTTCTTACCATGGCTTCTGCTAATAGCTGGAATATGCTTTTAACTGTTTTATTAGTATAAACTTTATATGAATTTAATGCACCAGTTGTGTGCTTTTTGAGTGTGGTCCTGGATACTGGGCAACTATTGGAAACGCACATCTGGACAAACAGAGAGTGTGTCCTTTTGGATATCTAAGCAGAAAGTAGCTGTGCTTCACTGAGTGGTGTGCCTTTTGGGATCCCTACTGAAATTGTGGTGGGGAATACAATCAGAGGTCAGTTTAATCCTGGAGGTTTGCTTGCCTGGTCATCTTTGGCAAGGCCAATCTTTCCTTTAACGTTTACCAGCAAGAACCTTTCATTCTTGAATAATGTGGCAGTAGAGGAAAATAAAAAATGCAATCAATTTCTTAAAGTTTAATCTTAATTACTTTGTTGTAGATTATCAGAACCCTAGTTTTTCCTTTTTTTTTTGGTCACTTTACGTGTGTGTGTGTGTGTGTGTGTGTGTGTGTGTGTGTGTGTGTGTGTGTTTTAGCAACAAACATGAAGGAGAAGGAGATGAAACATAAATCAACTTTTTTTTTTTTAAATTTTACAAGCATCTGGTTTGAAAATACACAGAGAGGACTGGGGAACTATGAAAAGTGAATTGAAAGTATTCCACAAAAGAGTTTTGTTGTAAGAAAAATATGAGAATTTTATGTTTCCATGCTATTTACTGGACCTTAATTTGACCCCTTGGGAGTCTTTTAGATTTTGGAATAGTTTTCTTCGCAAATTGAGTTTGATTTTAGTGTATTTGACCTTTTTATTGATGCCTCATGAGATGCATTCTTTTTCTGTGGCTAATCTTTCTTTAAAAAAAATTTTTTTTTAATGTTTATTTTTGAGAGCGAGAGACAGAGCATGAGTGGGAGAGGAGCAGAGACAGAGAGGGAGACACAGAATCTGAAACAGGCTCCAGGCTCTGAGCTGTCAGCACAGATCTCGATGCAGGCCTCCAACTCCAGAATGGCAAGATCATGACCTGAGCCAAAATCATACACTTAACCAACTGAGCCACCCAGGTTCCCCATCTAATCTTTCTTTTTTTTTTTAATTCCAGCTGATCCCATTAAGATACTGATGCCATCGCTGTCTCCCACGATGGAAGAAGGAAACATTGTGAAATGGCTGAAAAAGGAAGGTGAGCGAGTACGCTATTAATGCCTTGTGTTAGTTCATCATTTGGGGTTCTTTTCCAATCAGTTCTATTACACAACACATGAAACAAACCACATCCTATGCTCATTAATCTAAGTTTGTTTCGATAAAGCCTTCCCATGACAGCATTTAATATAGCAGAGGTTTTCTGAGTTCAGCCTGTCATCTTTTCACCAGCAGAGAATGGTAAAATATTTTGAGGCTTTTGTTGTGTTTTAGTCCTTATCCTTAGCTTTTAGTTTCAGCATCATAAATTTGTTAATCCCCTTATGTTAATATGTGGCTTTATGATGATTCTGTGTATGTGCATGTGTGTTTCCTGAAGCTAAGCAAGTTGATTATAAATGTCATTGGCAAGAACAAATAAGTAAGGATAATAAAGAAGGCTCTCAAAAGAAGAGCAGTGCAGAAGGAGTCTAGCCCTGCTAGATAGTAATGTATTGTTATGCCCCTACCATGCAGGGACACAGGGACAATTACTGTGACCAGCATTTGGAGAAGGAGACTTTATTTTTCTGGTGGTGGCTTTCTTTTCCCTTTTTTGCCCCTCTGGCCGCTGCCGTGTGCAGCGTTAGAGTAACCTGGCCCCGTGCGGGTCTTGACTGGGGCCCGCTTCTTTCAGCCCTCTCTGTAGCCAGCTTTCCCTGTGCTTTGCTCAGCCTGCACAACGTTAAAGTTTTGTGGAGGAAAGAGGATGCATCCCCTGTCCCTATTGGACGTTGTTGGAGAAATGGACCAGATGAGTTTCCTGCAGCCATTACTATGCTTCAGCTTGAGAAATTGTGAACCAAGTGTTAAAAACAGAAAGAGGGGAGCAGAATGGATGACATGGCTTGGCATGCTATGTCTGATTGCAGAGACTGGCCCTGGCAAGGACTTCTGGGATGTCTGTGACTCCAAGGGCA
The DNA here is from genome assembly GCF_006229205.1 of Suricata suricatta. Taxonomy (NCBI): domain Eukaryota; kingdom Metazoa; phylum Chordata; class Mammalia; order Carnivora; family Herpestidae; genus Suricata; species Suricata suricatta. Next base: position 25,874,947 of record NC_043710.1, on the reverse strand, counting down.
CAGATGTCATCCAGGCAGATGCTGGTATTGAGTGGTCCAGTGAGTGCTTATAGAATAGCGTGGAAAGAGTTTAGGGGGTAGGCAGGAACTCAGGGTGTGACAGTGATGCTAGGATTCCAGGAGATACAGTCACCCATGGTGTCACTTTTGCCAGTGATGACAGTTCTGGGGATTGGGAAGACAGCTACAAGTATTTACTTCTGAAGCATAGCCAAAGGAGCTTCAGAATTTGAGAGAAGGCCCCAGTTCTTTGAGGGAGACTAGGAGTGCTAGGAAAGGTACGAGGTAGGTTACAGAATAGACCTCACGGCAAGAGCTTGGGACTATGGTTCAGGCCAATACGGAGGCCAAAGGAGGTGTGGTACCGTGAGGCTATCCAGTGACCATGACTGGTCCTGGCTGTGCTAGCTACCACATCTAGTTGGAAGCATTACTTAACTCCTCTCCTTAGTGGAGAATATGTCTGCATTTTGCTATTTCTCCTTTCCCTGTTACGACTAGCATATAACTGGAACACACCTGGCAGCATGGTAAGTGGTTGATTGGTAAGTGCATTAGCAGAGGGGAGAGTAAGCCAAAAAGCAGGCAGTGTGACAGGGATCTAAGAGAGCTTTGCAGATGAAGTGCTGTTTGCCTTGGTCCTTGTAGAATACAAGGGTTTTATTTAAAAAAAAAAAAAAAAAAAGTGAGAAAGGACCTGGGTAATGTAAATGATTTGGCAAAACCTGGGGAGTGAGATATCATGACATGTATTTTGGCAACAACAGGTAGTTCAGGCTGCGTTAAGGGCGCTGTGTGTGTGAGGTCAGATAGGTTATAGGAAGACATCAGTGCTAGTCATAACTTTGTCAGTCTGTGAGGGTCTTCATCCTGAAGCCAAGATATCCACACTTCTGGTTATCTTATAGGAAGCGGTTTCTCTGTGCTTTCTTGCGCCTTGTCAGTAGCATTACACTGAACGGAGCAGGTCCTCACAGCACTCTGGCATCAGCAGCAAACTGTGGGTGATTTAAGTAGCCCTTTTGGCCTGCTCACATTTGAAAAGTGAACCTGAGGACTTTTGGGTTAGTATGACCATCTAAGCAGATGGGGTAAGGCTTCTGCTCGCTACTGGATAGAAAACTATAAAACAAATTTCTTGATGGTAAGTAATGCTTAAATACAAGGAGAGAGAATCATCAAATGCTAGCAGCATCCATAGTGGTGAGTGAGGGTTGAAGCTGTGTGCCCCACTGCCTGAGCTGGAAGAAGAAAGTAAATGAGTGGGAACGAGTGTTTCTGAGTGGGGAGGAGGAAAGAAAGGGAAATCAAGGATTAGGTTTAGGCCTGGATGTGGTCAATTTGAGATGCTTATTAGACATTCAAGCAAAGATGTTGAATAGACAACTGGTTGTAGGATTTGAAGTTCGTGAGTGAAGTCATCAGCATATGGATGGAATTTAATGCCATACAACAACAGACAAATCCCTATGTTTGGCTTGCTACGGAATAAGAATGTCTACTCTTTTGAAAATTTGCTCTCATAGGCCTGTCCTCAGGAGGCTTTGAGGTTCACATGTATCGTACTTGCATTTTCTGGGAACTCACAGGCAGAGGTAAAGTGGTTCTGGGCTGATAGTCTTCCTGGCTTACCTGGCAGAAGCCATTATTCTGGAGAGACACAGCCTCCAGTCCAAGCCATACGAGATACCAGATACTGTCCCACTTAGGAAGAGTTCACAGTCTCACATTTAATGTTAGTCATGGCAGCAGTCTTTTAGGAGCAAGGGTCCTGAGGCATAACAAGTCACAGGACTAGATCTCCAAGGACGTCAGTTAATTGGAATTATTAGACACATGAAAATGTATGTTTGAAATGACTAAACATGTAAGAGAAGGAGTTGAAAATGTGAAAAGAGACACTCTGTAGAAAGTTTAGACAGATTTGAAAAGGACAAACAACTTCTAAGAATGAAAAATACTGTCTCTTAAATTAGAAAAGAAAAACTCAAGGTTGGGTTCAAGTGTGACTGAGCAAAGAATTAGTGAACAGAAGTCTAGCCTGGGAAAAGTAGCTTACATGCAGCTCAGAGACATAAAGCAGTAGAAAATATGAACAAGACGTTGAGATGTGGGGCGTAAGATGAAAATCGTCCAGTAATCTAATAGCAGGGATTCTAGAAGGAGAAAAAAGAACGAATGAGAAAAAGGTAATTGTCAAGGCAAAAGTGGCAGAGAATTTTCTAGAATTTGAGAAGGACATATATCACTAAATGAAAGAGCCAGTGCTTCATGAGGAAGCACTCAGAGCAATTGGCTCTGCACGGCTGCTATCTTTTAAAATAATTATCAGTATCTAAGAAAGTTTCACCTTCATAAATAATGTAATCAATTAGAATCTATTTTTAGGTTTCTTGTTCCTGATGAATTACAGAGCTATGGCTGTTTCCACATTCAGTATGACAGAGTGTTGGTGTCATTACATAATGATTCAGACACAGAACAGCCTTTTAGGGTTATTATAAAGAGATTAAATTTCTTCACATTTTGAGGCAAGTAGATAAGAAGGATTCTTTGGAGCACATTTATCTTTCAGACTTCCAGCTCACTGGCAATCTGATAAGTTACTTACATCCATTAGAATATGGAGAGTATGATTAAGAGCCAGGAGACATATGGTCTCATCATTCTGTTCTTTTTTCCTTTTGAGTCTACAATGTGCCGTTTTCACAGAGGACGAGCCAGGATATACTTTAGGTGCTGGGAGCATTTCCCTGAAGGTTGCTCTTAAAATTGTATTCCGCCAACTGGAGAGAAATGTTTGTTTACTCATAGACTATAAATAATTGAGAGTAATCTTAATCTTTGGTCCAAAGATTCAGTAATTCACTGTCTTCTTTTTTTTTAAGTTCACGTTTATGATTTAATTCTGATCTTTAGAGCATAGCTTATTAACGTTTATGTACTATACACATGTGACTGTATTTCTAAGTATGCTTGGTGCTTGATACACTTATGATAACTTGGTTCAGTCATCCTGTATTAAAAACATATTCATGCACATAACTTGATAGCATTTATTCTAATTAGCTGTGTTTTAAAAAAGATTTATCTTGAGATCTTTTTAATGCATGGTCAGTGTTACTTAAAACAATGAGTTTAGACCTTCAAACATGAAGAGGACTGAATGTTTCTTTCATAGAAAAGAATAGTGTTTTATTTAATTATAAATCTAGTTTATTTTTAAGCAGAGACTAATGATCTGATAACCTTTAATGGATAGTATTTTGGTCTTACAAACCTTTAATGTTTCATGAAAATCTGAGACTAATTCACAACTATTATTACTAATGTCGTGGGGGGGGGCGTGTGTGAAGGGTGTGTGGTGGGTGGGTTTTAAGCTAGGGTAATAAGGGTGCAGTGAAAAGAACTCAGGCCTGAGAATCTCAGTTTGTCCTTTGGGGTTCCCACTCTGCCATGAAATATCTGGGGGCAAGGCAAACTAACTGAAATCTAAGGAGTGTCTCTAGCTTTAGAATTCCATAACTCAATTTCATTTCATTTTGTTGATGTCTTGGAAATATGCAATAGCACATACATTTTTCCCATTATTGTTGATCTAATCAACATTGGCAAAGCAGTTTTATAATGAGTATTAGAGTACTTAATTTTAGTCTGGGATTAAGTAAAGAGTATGCATTGTAAAATTGGTGGAGAAGACATTCGAGCTGTAATTCCACATCTTTTTTACAAGTTTGTTACTTAGAAAAATGTGTTTCAGATAGTTTCAGTTTAATTAACATGGATGTAGCTTACTTTTTCGTCAACTGAAATCAATTCTGTTAGAATAACAAAAGGAAGAAAATATTCTCGTTCCCCCACTTCTGTGAGAACATATTTGAGGGCCTGAAAAACATTGTTTTCTTTCTTGAGGTATTTCAAGCATGAAGTATCTCACCAAACACTGTGGAACAAAACTCGGTTGAGGTAGTAACGTGAAGTACTTACTTAGCCACAGTGTCTGGAACATAGCGTGTGCTCATCAGTGCTGTTTGTTTACTGCTGCTGCTCTTGATCTTACCCTTCGGAGACAGGTGTTTCATGTGGACATTCCTGGGAATTGTGACCGTCTCACATAACTTTCATCTCCCTAAAGCAGAGTATGAAATTCTGAAGTGAAAGGAGTTGATGACTGAAGAGTTATCACTAGGTACCATGGCAGGGTTACATGGGTCTCTGGCTTCTACTGCCCCAGAGCTGTGGTATCTGTTATTTCTGGGGATTTGTATCCATGTTTGCGATGCTAAAATGGAAGACTTTTGGTACATGGATTTCACAAATAGTGTCACCATTTTTTACCAGTATACTACTATTCTAACAGCTTTATTGAGGTCTGATGTACATACCATAGATTTCACCTTTTTTTTTTTAATAATAGTTTATTGTCCAATTACTTTCCATATAACACCCAGTGCTTCTCCCCAGAAGTGCTCCCCACCATGACCATCACCCCCCTCCCTCCCTCCCCCTCCCTCTGCCCCTTCAATCCACGGAGTTCGTTTCCAGTATTCAGTAGTCTCTCATGATTTGTGTCTCTCACTCTCCCCAGCTCCCTTTTCCCCTTCCCCTCCCTATGGTCCTCTGTTAGTACAAACGTATGGTATCTGTCCTTCTCTGCCTCACTTATTTCACTTAGCATGATACCCTCGAGGTCCATCACCTCTTTTAAGTGCAGAGTTCCATGACTTTTACTAAGTAGAAAGACCTGTGTGACATCATCAAAATCCAGTTTCAGACCATTTCTATCTCCCAGAAGATCCCTGGTGCCTGACTGCACCCACTTCTTTCTCCCATCCGTAGGCTGATCTGCTTTCTGGCTCTAAGATTTTACCTTTCCTGGGCATTTCATGTCATAGAATCCTGTAATGTGTTGTCTTTTGTGACTGGTTTCTTCCATTTGGCATGATTTTGAGGCTCATGCATGTTGTAGCCTGTATTAGCAGTTCCTTCCTTTTATTGAACAGCATTCCATTGGCATTCTTTCTTAATTTATTAATATGTCTATTATGTCAGAATTTTAGAACTGGTGGGGGCCCTTTACTAATTACTGGTTTATTTAATAGAATTTTCTGTGGTGATGGAAATGTTCTGTATCTGCACTGTCCCGTACAGTGAGTGGCCCCTAGCCACATGTGTGTTGAGCACTTGAAACGGGCAATGTCATAAAATGTAAGAGGTCAGAAGGATGTAAGGAAGGTTAATTTTGCCCACACATTTCCTTCTCTAACTGCTGTTCATGCCTTTAGCCCTCAGGCAGGACCTCCTCTGTTGGCCTCAGAGCCCAGTTGCCTGGGGTCTTTGGTCATGCAAACGTCTTTCGTGGAAAGGGTTGGCAAACTCTGAGTAAGGGCCGCCGCCTCTGACTTCACACACTGCCGTAAACACTGCTTGGATGGGGTTGGCAAGGCCTGCTTGTTGTACTCTTCAGTCACATTAGGAACTTGTTGAAGCAGGTCTGTCTTATTTTATTATTGTTGTTTACTGTACTGTCTTGTGTGCCATTTACATAGGGGCAACAAGTAAGTATTTGTTGGGTAAACAATTGAATTATTTTGTTACTAAGCAGAGCTGTGATTTTGCTTTAACTCAGCACTAATAAGAGGGTTTTTTCTTTAATGTTCATGGAGGTGTGATTTACTTGGTCTTACAGATAAAAGCTAGCTCTCCCCCACCACTACTACTATATACACCTTTTAAATAAAGACTTTTATTCTTAATTTTTGGCAGGACAGAATTCTTTTGTTAAAGCCACAGCAATGTGTTTAGTTCATAAACATCAGCGTTGTGTTCGATCAAGACTCTATACCCAGAATTTAAAAAGAGAAAAGGGAGCCTCTGTACACTGCAGCCCTCCGCTCCGGCAGCTGCCCATCTGGACAAAGGAACGGACGATGATGCTGGCGTCGGTGCTGGGGAGCGGCCCCCGGGCGGGCCTCTGCTCTGGCCCCTCCTGGGGCCCGCACTCTCGCTCCGGGCCCGCTCCACCTCGGCTGCTGACGTGCGCCACAAGGAGATGGGGCAGGGACACACAGGAGAGCACTGCACAGCCACCGTCTCCTGCACCATGGCTGCAGAGGAGCCGTCTGTCACCTCAGCGTCCGTGATGCTCTGTCCTGGCCTCTAGCCACCTCCTCTAGAGTACGAACTCTTTGTGGACAGAACCATGTCTTGTGTTTCTACCCAGTGCTTAGTATAACGCCTCATATACTGGTGGTTGTTGAATGATCTGTTTGGAATGACAGAGTGTGGGACAGGGGGTGAGAAGGAGTCCTGGTTCTTAACGGTTCTCAATAACACACTAACGTTTTTTTATCTAAACATGTTGTGAAGTGTTATTTGAAGATGCAGTTGAAGAGTTAACCTAACATTTCCAGTTCCGTGATCTTTTTTTTAAGCAGCCACATATTCAGAACAAAACTTTCCTGAGAGTCAGAGAGATTAAGTAGTTTGGTCAAGATTACTCATTAAGTGTCAGAGCTTGGATTCGAACCTGTGTCTGAGTTGGAACAGTACCTTGTAACTACTCTGCTTTGCAGCTTTTCTCAGTTATAGCACTAAATTGTTGATCAGGGCCCAAATTGAAGATACTTCAAATCATCATGGCTTATTATTAGTCTCAAAATACTTTTTTGGCATTTATATTATATTTGATTATTGATAGCTAGAAGCTTAGTTTCATCAAATGAGGGTTAATGTACCCTCATATAATAATATGATGTTTTAAACTTTGCTGTGGTTTCCAGAGAAAGCTCACCACATAATGAATTGATCCTTTTCTGTGTTTCTTTCTATTTTCTCTCTCTTGGCATTCTCATATAGCTAATATATATGTCTATGTTATGTGAATAAGTGTACATATAATTAAAACACCATAAAAAGGAAATAGGCTACCTGAGATGTTACATGTTAGAAGCCTGCAACAAATCAAATATTAGAACAACATGAAATGTAAATGATAGTTTGATGTATACCTTATGATAAGGATTTGTGAATTATCGCAGTTTTTTCCTCAAGTATTTGAATCTCAAACTCATTATGTGTGAAACACTAGCTGGAACCCAGGGTAATGAAGTAGAATGTAAAACACTTAGGTTGTGTCCTGTTCTTACTGTGAAGAAGCTCAGAGTCTGATAAACAGAGGAAAACCTGATTGAAAAAAAAAATTAACAGTAGCAACATAACAATTTATATAATGCAGTCTGATTCATTTCAAATTCATTACAACTGCTGTAGGAATTCAGGCGTAGGAACAAAGTCATCTGGGTTGATCGATGGCTGATCTGTGGTTTTAAAGGAATTTGTGATCGGTGAGCACAAGTAATAACATTGTTTTACTGTTTTCCTATGGGCAGAATTTCTAGATGTCTAGAAGAATTATTTGATTGCCAGGTTGCCTAGTTCAATTGTTTTTTTCCATGGTTACAGCAGAAACATACAAGGGTATGATTTTTTTCCTTTTGAAATCTGTTTTAACTGTGGAAACACCTGTCATTATAAAGAAGCGTGTAAGGTGATATAATCTGCTTTCTCCGTATGACATACAAGGTTCCTTTTTGGTCTGCCTTCTGCTTACCTCACCAGCCTAATCTCTCATTGCTTCTCAGGTACTCTTAGCCAGCTCCTCCCAAGTTTCCTGTTCTCTTTTGCCTCCTGGGCTTTGGGTATGTTGTGCCTTCTTGGATCACTGCCTCTTTACTTGATGTCTTCGCCTCATGTTTTCAGACTCAGATTATATATATATATACACACACACACACACACACATATAAACACACACACATGCACACATACACACATACATAGTATATATAAGATACATAAATAATATACATAATAATGTAAGGTAAATGTAATATATATATATATACATATATATGTATATATATATATATTATTTCCTTTTTTTTTTTTAGAAAGCCTTTCACCTTGCAAAAACTGAATTAGATGCCGCTCCTGAATTTTCCAATAGCATTCTGACTTTAACCTCATCCCCACTGTAACTTCCACTTTAGTTGTCATTAGGTAGTAAGCAAACTTCTTGAGCTCAGAAATCTTAACTGTTCCCCCTTCCTGCCCCCCGACTGCTATATCCTCAGTGCCCTAATGCATTTTCATTAAATATTTATCAAGTAGAAAAATGTCCTTAGGGTTAGGCCAATCACCTTTTAGGTGTTTTATAAATGTCATCTAATAGATGTGTTTATTTCATTAAAATAGTTTGTATTGATGGTTCTGACCTGTTTTAACTAAAGATACTCTAACCATCTATGTGAACATCTTGGAATACAAAGAAGTAGCTTCTCTACAGTGAACTTCCAGAGCATATTCATCTTAGGGTTTTAGATTTTCCTTCATGTTCTTTTGTTGAGTGTGCCTACTAATGCCGCTCCACCAGCTATTTTTGGTTTATGTGTGAGGGTATGTATTTGTATGTTACATGCCTTTCTAGACCTGTATTTTTATCGTGTTTTTGTTTTTAAGTCGGTCTCTTATAAGCCACATTTATCCAGATTTTATTTTACTGTTATTCATTTTGGTAATTTCTGCTTTTAGTAGGTTGTTTAACCCATTTATATTTATTACAATTACTGATATATTTGGACTTATTTCTACAATTTTTGTATTTTTTGTTTTTATTTTTTCTTTTCATGTGTCTGCCTTCAATTGGATGAAGTTTTCATTGAAATTTTCCTCTACTTTTTTGAATGCTGTAGATTATATTTCTGTTTAGTTTTTTGGCATACACTATTAAGTATTTTGGGTACATATTTAATTAAATTTTGCCAATAAAGTCTAGAGTTATTTAGCTTTTATCCCCCCTATTTATGTCAAAATTCTTAGCATGTTTTAACTATCAACTAAACATTCCCTTATCCAGCTTACTGTTTTTTTCAAATTTGAGTTTTACATTTTTTAAACCCTCAGAAATTAGTTTTTAAATGATTAATAGTTACCATTCTATCAATCTCTATAGTAACTTGCTTCCTATAGCCCATGGGTCCCCTCTGTGTCCATTTCTCTTCTTGATGAACTGCATTTTCTAAAAGCTCATTAATATGTGGCCTATATATGTCTAAAGAATCTTTTCCTTTATTCTTGAATGATGGTTTGGCTGCATATACAATTCTATGGTTGTTTCTCAGCTTTTTGAAGATATTACTCCACTGTCTTCTGACCTTTATTACAGCTTCTGAGAAGTGGGCTCTTGGTCATTACACTGAAGTAATCCATTTTTTTTTCTCTGATAGCTTCTATGATTGTTTGTGGGGTGCCTGGGTGGCATTGTTGGTTGAGCGCCTGACTCTTGATTTGGGCTCAGGTCATGATCTCATCATGGAGCTTGCGTAGGATTCTCTCTCCCTCTCTGCCCTTCCCACCCTTCATCTCTCTCTCTCTCTCTCTCTCTCTCTCTCCCTCCCTCTCCCTCCCTCTCTCTCAAAATAAATAAACTTAAAAAAAGATTTTTATTGTGTAGAATTTTACTACAGTGTATCTAATGTGGATTCATGTTTATACAGTTTAATGCTCTTTTTGTTTAATTTTTTTTTAGTGAGGCATAAATTGTATAAAGTATAAGCCTAGTTAATTTTTACATACACGTACACTAGGTTACTTACCTAGTCAAGATTCATAGTATTTCCAGTAAGCTACAAGGCTCCTGGCCCCCTCCTAGTCCCTACATCATAGGCTAAAATTACTCTACGGTCATTCAGAACTCTTTCATGTTGAGGATACATATTTCCTTTCTATTGTAGGATATTCTCAGCAATTATCTTTTCAATATTGCTTCTGCACTCTTCCCTGGGAAAATCCATTAGACAAACATTGCAGCCTCAATCTGTGTCTCTTCTATTTTTAATCTTTTTCTCTCCCTGTATTAAGTTCCAGGTAGTTCCTTAATGCTGCCTTTAATTCATGAGTTCACTTCACTATGTCCCAGTCTAGAATACATCCCATTGATTGTTTCTTTTTATTTCAGTCACTATATTTTTCATTTCCAAGATTTCTAATTAATTCTTTCCTTCCTATATGATATCATTTCTGTACATTGTTTTTTAACTCTTGTTCTTGTATTGGATCTCTTACGTTCATTTATTTGTATTTCAGAACATCTTCAAAATACTTATTTAAAAATCTTTGGCAGGCTACACTAAATGAATTGCATCTGAAATTTTTTTTTCAGTTATTGATTTTGTGGTTTTCTTTCTTAGCATTAAATTTCTTCAAATGTTTTGGAATTTCGTTTTATAATTTACTTTTTAGTGGAAGGCTTTTTGTTTGTGTTGCAAGGTCTTCCCACCCTCCCTTTCCCCACTCCCAGTCTAGGGATTTCACTGTTGATATTGGAGATTATCAGTAAGATGCAGTAATGGAGACAGAGGGTAGCTTGGCTCAGATGCTGGTACTCAGGCAGAGTTTTTGTACCCCACCTTCCTAGACCTGCAGTTCTGATTAAAGCCATAGTCCTAGTCAACATGTCTTTATTGCCCACTTAATCAGCCTCCTGTTAATGAGTAAAGGCACTGATCCAGCCCTGGCTTTGAGGGGAGATTCTGATTTGCATCCCCATCATCAGCAAATCACTCATAGTTCTCTTTACTCCGAAGGAGACCACTGCATTCTCCCCCTAACCATGCCTTCCACTCAACAACACACCTGCTTCTAGATCCAGAAACAGCAAGGCAGGTCCTGCCAACACTTCTGAGTTTCCATACTTTCTGTTGCACAGACATGTTTCTTATTAAACTCAGTTGTGCCTATGACATTGCCTCATTTTGTTTAATATACTTTATTTATTTATGCCAAGTGTTTAATATACTTTATTATTGCCAACAGGGTTTCTGAACTCACCCTACAGTGTTAACCCAGAAGTGCTATTAATTGTAAAACTTTTCTCTTCATGGAATGATAGTCAAAATATACTAAAAAGAAAGGAATGGGTCTGGAATTGATTTGTTTGGAGGAAAATATGCATTTGTTGGGATTGTCTCTAAAATGTAAATTTCATTTTTAACATTTGCTCAGTAATCTTTTGTAATTGTTTTTTATTATAACAAATATAGTTTAGGTCCCTTAGAGAGCTTTTGGAAAATACAGCAAATCATGCATTTATACACATATGCAAACATACACACATACACATGGAGAATTGCTTATAATTCCATAGCCTAGAGCTGGCTACTGAATATTTTGGTATTTATTGTTCATGTTTTATCCACTTCGGCACACTCCAACCCACATGCTAACGTTCATATTAAAAAAACAAACAAACAAACAAACCCAGTCTTGTTTTGTAGGTGAAGCTGTAAGTACTGGAGATGCCTTATGTGAAATAGAGACTGACAAAGCGGTGGTCACCTTAGACTCAAGTGATGATGGCATCTTGGCCAAAATAGTGGTAAGTTTCTATTTTGATTGTCTTCAACAGGATGAAGATCTCTTAAATGGGAAGTTTCTTGACATGAGGACAGCCTTTATTTTTACCACTGTATTTACAGCTTTGTGTTATCTGTATGTACATAATACATTTTTAATTCAGATGTTTAAAATAGTTGAGGCTTCAGGTCTGATAACAACCAGTGATGATCAGACAACATGGAGATATTTCAACCATGACAATGGTCCTCAGTGTTTTGAGTTCCCTAGTAGAGAATGAGAAGCTTTCTGGCCTGAGAAGAGAGAAGCCTCTTAGAGGTGAAATTTGAAGACAAAGAAAGTTAATAGATTACAGCTCAGCACGAACAATTTCCGAGTTTGTAGTCGGTAAAATCAGAAAGAAGGAAAGTTTTACTCTATCACATGAAATCAAGAAATCCTTTCTTCATCTATCCCCAGGACTGTCAAGATTGGATGTGTAAGGTGACCCTCTGTCCAGCTGTTGTTCTCTAGACAAGAATATCTTAAGTTGCCCAGTGTAGATTCTTGTCTGTAGGTTTCATAGCCATACTCAGTGTCCTGGTCCAACTCTTACTCATCCTTACAGTTTGGACATTTTTGTAATCATTTAAAAATATATCTGTATAAAAAGATACGTATGTAGTATATTTCACTTACTCAAATATAGTTGAGTTGCCAGTCTTGTCTGTTGATAGTATATTTTCTGCTCATTAAGCTTTTTAATGAAATACATACTTGTGGGGTTAGCAGAACTGAAGCCATTTCCTTTGAGATCTCAACTTAAATAGATGCAGTAATTTTGAGTATTTTTCTTTGGGCAGTCGTTGCTTTATAACTAATTTAAAATATGGAGGGATGCCTTGACTAATGGTATTACCAGAAGCAGAAGCTATTAGTATAGACATTCAATCAAAATGTCTAGCAATAAAAGAAAGGTTAGTTAACAGAAAAAAATGTGGAATATCATGTAGCCATTAAAATTTTTTTCTAGGAAAAAAAGTAATTTCTTTACATGTTATACATTAATGAAAATTTTTAAATTTTTTTGAGAAAACACTTTTAAAATTGTATATAGGCAGGGGTGCCTGAGTGGCTCAGTCAGTTGAGCGTCTGACTCGGGATCAGGTCATGATCTTGTGCTTCGTGAGTTTGAGCCCAGCCATTGGCCTTTCTGCTGTCAGTGCTGAGCCTGCTTCAGGTCTCCTGTCCTCCTTTCTCTCTGCCCCTCCCCTGCTCCTGCTCTCTCTCTCAAAAACAAATAAAACGTTAAAAATAATGTATATGGGCAGTGATTATAATCTTATAGGACTTAAACAAATTTTTTTAATGTTTATTTTTGAGAGAATGGAAGATAGGATCTGAAGTGGGCTCCGTACTGACATCAGAGAGCCCGACTGTGGGGCTCAATCCCACCAATCTTGAGATCATGATCTGGGCTGAAGTCAGCCACTTAACCAACTGAGCCATCCCCGTGCCCCAGTCTAATAGGACTTTAAAGAAAAATGTGCATAGAAAAGATTAGAATAAAATGTTATAAGAATGTCAGTTGTTTTGGGGGGATGGAACTAAGATCCTCCTACCCCATCTTTTCTATTTTTCTGTATATGTTTAAATTTTCTATAATACATACTTTGTTTTTATAATGAAATATTAGCATTTATGTGAAAGTTAAAATAAAATGCTTAATGCCTGTTTAGGGTCACATGATCTATTCACAGATGGCACATGTCCGTTTCCTCTAGAACGTGTAATAGTATGTTGTAACGGCTAAGAATGTAGGTTTTGGGGGGGACACTGCTGCCTGATCATATAGCTAATACATTCTCCCAGTTACCAGTTATGTAGCAGTTGGCAAATTCTTTAGCCTCTTTGTGTCTTTTTCTTCATAATGAAGTGGAGATCATAGTATCTACATCAGGAGAGTAGCAGAGATTGAGATAATACATATACGCCCATTACAAGACCTGTCACCCGCCAAGTGTCAGTCAATGCAGAGTGCTGTCTTCATTCTTAACACGGTTACTCGCCCAGCTCCTGGTGACCATTAGCTCGGATGTCAGTCTATTTACCTAAGACTTTGTATTGGTTATTTGCGACTGGATGGTTAGTATTCACCTGTGCCTCTCTGGTTTGGTACAGAGATGCTGCACATCTGTAAGTAGTCCATTGTTGATGTGTTTTCAATTCTGAGACACCAGCTCACCTATGGTTGGGAATGAATGTAACACCTTCCTTTGTACATTTTATCCAAAGACTGCACTTTGGAATGTTATGGTCTGTTTAGATGTAGATCCATTTACAGTTTTCCATTCGTGTTTCCTACTAGAAAATCCTTTTCCCTTTTTTCTAGTCATTTATATATTGCTTTTTACATTCTAATTATCAAACTTTATTTACTTATCATGTACATTATTAACACCCCTGTTAAAACACACTGTTGATAATACTTCCTTGGAGGAAATATGAATGGAAAGCTAAAATTTCTATACCTTCATAACAAGGAAAATATAAACACTCATACCGAAAATAGTTTCTAACTGGGGTGCCTGGGTGGCTCAGTCAGTTAAGCGTCCAACTTTGGCTCAGGTCATGATCTCATAGGCTGTGGGTTCGAGCCCTGTGTTGGGCTCTGTGCTGACAGCTCAGAACCTGGAGCCTGCTTTGGATTCTGTGTCTCTCCCTCTCTCTGCCCCTTCTCCGCTCATTTGTTCTCTCTCTCTCTCTCTTTCAAAATAATAAATGAATATAAAAAAATAAAAAATATAGTAATTTATGCAGTGTTCTGAAAAAGGAAAAGATTGCTTGAATTACCATATGTAATAAACCCAGCTACATTTTATTGTGTATGCTTTCGGCAAGCTGCAGTCTTAGACCTAGCTCTGAGCCTTTGACTGTGAAAGTCTTCCAGACTTCCAGAAAGTCTTCCAGAATTTCCCACTTAGCTGCTTTGTAATACATTTCACATTGCTAACAGTGTTATAGGTCAGTAGTGCCTATTCATCTGGCACTTAATGCTCTGAAAAGGTGGGGGGCCCAGGAGGAGATATGATTGATAAGGGCTTTAGCAACACAGATGGCTACTTCCTCAAAGAAAAGATTGTATTATATTTTAGGGCCCTATGGCTTTATTATTATTGCACATGTGTTTTGGCTAATAGGAATACTCATATTTGGATAATAGGAATGGAAGTATGTTCATGTCCTAATGTATACAGTTACCTGGAGAAAAAAAATCGAGGTGATATGACTGGGGATTTTTAGTCTTTCATCCTACTCCACTCTCAGCCCTCCACCCCGCTGCAAGCTACACCTGTGTCTTTCATTGTGGGATAATTCTCATATGAGCACACAAAATAAAATGATTTTGATAAGAATACATATAAGAGATCTCTACTTTCAGAATCAAGGAGTTGAATGATTGATCTTATTAAAAGTCAAGTGGTGACAAAAAGCTCTAGTTTTTAGTTTGCTCACATTTTTGAAACAATTAGAAATTATTGTCTGTATTGCTCTTCCTGGAGATTTGTTTGCAGTCTTTGAGAGGGTTTTGTATTCTTCCTCTCCCCCTGCCCAATTTCATTCTCTTTGTTCTCATTTGTAATTTTTGCATCTGATTTCCATTTTAGATATAAAATAATATTTATTACATTTTAATTAAAATCTACAAAAAGCTTAGAAGCTCTTAATAATGTTAATAAAGAATAATTGCTGTCAGTGTAGATACTTCTATGATTCATTTCCAGTTTAGTTCAGCTAATGAGAGAGTTGTTAAAAAGTCTTATCTAATCACTAGTAAATTGCTATGTGGAAAACCTTAAATTTTCATGCACATACCAGTTCATAAGCTTAGTCTTAAAGCTTACTTGGGAAATTGGACAGCAAGTGTTTTAAGTGATAAATTAATAAGATGCAATAATAGGATGACATATTTGGAGACTTTATTAAAGAGTGTCTGGTTTGGCTTCTAACATATTTAGGGTTGGGTTATTATATAACTTGTTACATACCAGGATACTTTTGAGGGTGAAAAGGGTGGAGATGTTAAGATTATTTAAACTTCTATAATTTTTTGAAATTTTAATATATTGACTAGGAAAACATTCACGATAGATTTTTATAATATTGGTAGATCATTACTATTAAAATAATTTTTAAGAGTAGAATTCTTTATGAAATCCATGGATATTAAAGCAAAATTTTTTTTAAAAAATAGTTACTTTAGGGACACCTGGCTGGCTTAGTGTCATGGACACATGTCAAGGAGTGTGTGACTCTTGATCTCGGGGTCGTGAGTTGAAGCTCCGTGTTGGATACAGCTTACTTGATCATCCAAAAGTTAAAAAACAACAAAGATTCATTATTTTTGGTACTATTCATGTTCTTCAATCAGTTTCTTAGCTGCATCTCACTCTGAAATTGTGTCACTGGCATTTTTTTTAAATGAAGGTAGTTTTTCAGTATAATCTTTATTGTTAGGTCCCTTTCCTCCCTTACTGAGCAAGTTATTTAACCCTCCTTGCTTCTGTTTCCTCATCTGTACATGAATAATAATAACACCCCGTAATGTTGTTAGGAGGATTAAAAGAGTTGACAGAGTGCTAGAACAGTGCCTGGCCACTGAATGCCAAACTGTTACTACTCAAAGACTTAATGAGCGGTTTTCTCCCCCGACTGCGTTTTTAGCTTGTCATTGATTTGTTTTCAGTGTCGGTGTTTCTTATGTGTCTTCCTTTTAGGCCAAAGTTTATTGTGCACATGACTCACGGTGGGTATATTAAAGAATACAAACAATTTAAAACTGTATAATGGTTTGCACCATGATAGAAAATTTTTACTAAGTTTTCAAACCAAGTCAGTCATGTGACTCAGCTCCTCTCCACTAGCCACGGTGCATGCTCCTTCTGTGCTCCGCAGCTCTCACGCGGTCCTATTTTAGAAGAAAATGTTTAAATAATTTCTTCTTAATTTTTAGCATCACAGTCAAAATTTTACCCACAGCTTTAATGGAGTGAACCCCCTCAAATAAATTTGGTTAATGCGGTGGTTATTTTGTCTGTTGGCTTCAGCCTCTCATATTCGTGGATACACTGATGAGCTTCGGTGGGCTGTATTGAGCACATTTGTTGGTGGTTCATTTCAGCCTATGGGAATGTCTCTTGTAAAGAAAGAGGCCCCATACTTGGGGTCTGTGTCTGGGGATGGAGGTCAGCAGCCTGTGTGTGGTCCTAATGGAGAAATAGGTTGTCCCCGGCCTTGCCACCTGTTGTCTCTTACATTGCCTTCTCCTCCCCCGTCCTGCCAGCCCCCTGCTGGGCCTTTCGGTGCACTTTCCAACCCTTACCAATGGGGCACTCCTCTCCTGTCCATGCTTGGTCCGTGTTGAGTATATTTTTTGTTTTAAAAGTAGTCCACGGAACTAAAACTTTTCAATATGTGACAAGCAGCTAAACAAATTGTTCTTAAGTTCTTTCGTATTTTTTCCACCGGTTGCTATTCATGAAATGTCTTTATCTTATGTACCCATTTCTTATGCATTTAGCTTCATCAAGGCATTATTTGTGTTCTTCTCCATCAGTAATTAGTAAACTTTGAAAGCTTCCTCACTCCCAGAATTTATGCCTTGTTTTAGACTAGTGCATATACTAATAAACATCAAAATTAATGTTAATCAGAAATGTCATACCCACTTTAGGAATTAAGCTCTTACTTATAACTCCTCTGTTAGTGAACATCCTACAGCCTCACATTCCATTATTCACTACATTACATCAGTAATGAACTCTATATAATGTGATTGAAAGGGAATAATACAAATTTTAAAGGAATGACATTTTCTTCCAGTACTGAACTGAAAACCATTGTCATCCAAAGGTTCTCTAGGGACTTCTCTTACTACCTAAATAAAAATCAACTCTTCCTTTATAAATGAATGCTGCTGAAATGTGTAAGGTACATTTAAGTTTTTAAAAAAGACTTCAATCTTATTTATCCTTTTAAATGGTATTATCTATGAAAAATCGTTTGATTAGCTGAGACACCACTGTGTTTCTGTTGTACTTATAAAAATTCATGGGGTTTTATTTTATTTCTCAGGTTTTGTAAATAGATACATAGGAAAAAAATTAAATCTAGGAAAAGACAGAAGCCAACATTAACCAGAGTAGCTAACCAATTCAGTTTATATGATGGAATATTCTTTTCTCCAGAGACTGTTCACTGAACCTATTTCATGTTAATGTTAGTAAATAGGACTAAGGGGACTTAATTTCTTGTGAGCTCCTGGAATTCCTAAGCCATTGTGTAGAAATTATCTAGGAAATCGGGATGCCTGGGTGGCTGAGTAGTTAAGCATCCCACTTGGGTTCAGGTCATGATTTCTCAATTTGTGAGTTGAGCCCCGCGTCGGGCTCTGTGCTGACAGCTCAGAGCCTGGAGCCTGCTTCAGATTGGGTGTCTCCCTCTCTCTCTCTGCACCTCCCCTGCTCACACTCTGTCTCTCTCTTTCTCAAAAATAAACAAACATTAAAAAAAAAAAGAAACTGCCTGGGAAAGACAAATAGTTGGAGTAGGAGACCGTAGCCTCCTGTTTGGATTTGTACTGATTGACATCAAAAGGAAGATGGTGTGATTTCTCCTATATATTTGAAAGCTGTCAGAGGAAGGTTCTAGGTTTTTTGTTCACGCTGTGGCATGAATGGCTAGAAGAGGGAGAATGGTGAAGGAAGGCATACGTGGGCGAAGGTGGGAAAAGATGGTGGTGGGTGGAAGGAGGAGGCAGGCTGGCTTAGAAGTAGAGTTTAGCCCAAAGTAAGATCTTTCTCATCAGTGCAGAATTATGTAAACTGCAGTTCATAAGGTCATGAGCCTTTCCATCTCTGCAATTATTATTTTTTTTAAATATAGGTTGAAGAAGGATCTAAAAATATACGGCTAGGTTCACTAATTGGTTTGCTAGTTGAAGAAGGAGAAGATTGGAAACATGTTGAAATCCCCAAAGATGTAGGTCCTCCGTCACCAGCTTCAAAACCATCAGTGCCTTCCCCCTCGCCAGAGCCACAGATTTCCACTCCCGTCAAAAAGGAACATTTACTGGGAAAACTGCCGTGAGTATGTTTATTGGACGCTGATGTAAAAAAAAAAAAAGTTATGGCAACTTTTAGGGTATTTTAATCATTATCATATTTAAAACATCTTTGTACCTTACGTAGAAAGTGGCTGATCTTCCCTTTTTTTTCTCTTAGGTAACTGAGGCCTAGGAATGATTATTTTACTGTCATTGTTCACTCAACAAACAAATAGTTCTTCAATCCCTGCCTTGTTCCAGGTCGTAGGAAAGCCCTGCTCGCCTGGTAGAGAACAAAGCAAACAGTCTGTGTTGTCCATGTTGAACTTGAGTTAGTTTTTAGGATTCCAGGACGGAGTTTAATGTACCAAGCTTCATGTCATGTTTCCATCCATGACATTCTAGTTACCGTAATGTGAATTCCAGTTTGAAATGTATAACTGATATAAAATGGAATTAGCAGGAGTGCTGGGTTGACTCAGTCGGTTAAGCCTCTGACTTTGGTTAAGCCTCCGACTTTGGCTCAGGTCATGATCTTATAGTTCGTGAGTTCAAACCCCACGTCGGGCTCTGTGCTGACTGACTGCTCAGAGCCTGGAGCCTGCTTCAGATTCTGTGTTTCCTTTGCTTTCTGCCCCTCCCCTGCTCATATTCATATTCTCTCTCTTTCTCTCTCTCAAAAATTAAACGTTTAAAAAAATTTTTTTTAAGAAAATGGAATCACCATCTTAACACGCACTTCTTTGCAACTATTCTGCACGTGAGTGTCTGACACAGATTAGAGCTCGAGTTTGTTCCTGTATAACACACTTAGTAAATACCATTTCTCTTCAGCTTTGCGTAGCTGTAATTGATGGACTCAGTAAATTCTAACAAGTTCGTTTATTTTAATATTCTCTGTAATTATGCAAAACTGCTTTATAAGAAAAAGTTCTTCATCGAGAAGGGTCCTCTTAAGAAACACTTCCGAACTTAAAAGTGCAGAATTTTTCCTTTTTAAAAATTTTTTCCTTCAGTTTACCAATGTCAGTTCTTGTCATAAAAAAAATCCATAGTGATTCTGAAGTGCTGAGCTGTAAACTCCCATCACCATTTATACAGCATTTCTGACTGCATTGCTTTAACTTGCCTTCATTTACCATGAAAATCAGAAGGCAGCTCATGGCTGTATTACTGCCCTTCTCCTGCGGCAGAGACCTCAGCGTGTACTCTGTCCTTCTGTGAAGACCCATCACTAGAGACTTCAGGAATCCGAGGCCCTGGCATGTAGGTTAAAACCCAGCAGACCTGTGAGCCGCAGTGTTGGCTCACACAGTGATTGTCTTAAAGAAAATTTTTGAATTGATTATAATTAATCTTACAAAAATATCTAAAATTTCAGTTTCTTCTGAAAAATATAGAGATTTGATAGCACTGAGCCCGCATCCCTTAGAGCTGTTGCCCTGAAATGGAGAAAGTACCACATTTGTTCCTCTCCATTTTTTAGTTACACACTTCTGAACCTATCCCCTTTTATTCAATTTTCAATGTTCAAATCTTCATCTAACTGTAGAGTCATTTGTATTTGCTGCTTTGCCTAAAGGTCTTAATCGAAGAGTGGATACTCAGTAGTTGTGTGACCTTCTGGCATATCTCAGTTTCCCTGTCTAATAATCAGCGTAAGTGTTTTGCCTCTTACCTCTTTGGAGTAAGTATAAAAATGCTTTCATGTAAATACTAATGACTTTTAAAAATATATGAAGGATACAATTCAACAACAAAACAAACAACCTAATTAAAATAGGCGAAGTACTCAAATCATTTCATCCAAAGAAGATGTACAACTGGCCAGTAAACAGGAAAAGATGTTCATTAGGGAATTGGCAGTCAATGCCACAGCGAGCTACCATAACTTCACATTCATTGGATTGGCTATTGTTAAAAAAAAAAAAAACTAATTAGTGTTAATGGGATATAGAGAAATTAGAACCATTGTGCATTGTTGGAAGGAATGTAAAATGGTTTGATCACTGGAAAACAGCATGGCAGTTCCTAAAGAATTAAAAACAGAATTACCATATGATCCAGTATATACCAAAAGCCATTGAAAGCAGGGACTCAAAGAGATATTTGTATAGCCCTGTCTAACAGTGTTTCCACAATAGCCAAAAGGTTGGAACTACTCATATGTCCAATATGTGCTATATACATTCAGCTTTGGAAAGGAAGGAAATAGTGACACATTTACCTTGACATGGATGAACTTGAAGACATTATGCTAAGTAAAATAAGCCAACCACAAGGGGACAGATACTATATTATTCCACTGACATGAATTACCCAGAATAGTCAAGTTGGTAAAGACTGTAGAAAGCTGACTGCTGGGAGCTAGGGGAGTGGGGGGTTAGTGTTTAATGGGGACAGAGTTTCAGTCTGGGAGAATGAAAGCTCCGGAGATGGATGGTGGTGATGGTCGCACAGCATGTAATTGTACTTAATGCCACTTAACTGTACACCTGAAAATGTTTACAATTGTAAACTTTATATTTTACCATACACAGAAAAATGAAGGAATGTGTATCTAGTCCCCTGTTGATGTATTTGATTAGAAACCATTTGAAAAATTATTACTCGAAATAGTAGTTCTCTTCTTTTGAATATTTACTTTTCTTTTTTTTAAAGAGAGAGAGAGAGAGAGAGCAAGAACGTGGGAGCTGGACAGAGGGAGAGAAAGAATCTTAAGCAGACCATGGTCAGTGTGGAGCCCAGTGCAGGGCCCAATCCCATGGCCCTGGGGTCATGATCTGAGCTGAAATTAGGAATTGGATACTCAACAAATTGAACCACCAGGCACCCTGAATATTTACTCTTATTGAAAGGATATTTTGAAATAGTAACTATTTAGATTTGTATGAAAATGTTTTGGTAGTAAAATAAACCAGATTAGTACAAATTAATTTATTAGACTATGATTATCTCTGGGAGTCATTTTAACTTCATTGTGAGTTTTTATTTTTCTAAGTTTCAACGTAACTGTTGATGTTTAGGTATATTTGATTCAAATGTAAGTGTTTATTGGTTTCCTTAATCTCTTCATGTTTTCTTCTTAGGTTCCGTTTAAGTCCAGCTGCCCGTAATATTCTGGAAAAACACTCCCTGGATGCTAGCCAAGGCACAGCCACTGGCCCTCGGGGGATATTCACTAAAGAGTATGTTTGTGCTTGGTTTTTTTTTTCTTAATTAAAAAAATTATTTTAATTTTACTTACTTATTTAAAGAGAGAGAGACAGAGACAGTCCAAGTGGGGGAGGGACAGAAATAAGAGTCCCACACAGGCTCTGCATTGTCAGAGCGGAGCCCAACCGAAGGCTCAAATTCCCGAAACTGTGAAATCATGACCTTAGCTGAAATCAAGAGTCAGAAGCTTAACCAACTGAGCCACCCAGGCATCCCTGTTTGTGCTTTTTGTAACAACCAATTCCATTATTTATCATGATCATCCTCTTCTGAAAGTATTTAAAGAAGAGCTTATTCAGTGTTATGATTTAAAAGGATGTATACTGTGTTCTTTTGTATTTTTAATTGCTTTTATCAGTTTAAAATTGTATTCTGTGCAAGAGTTGTTTCTGAATAATTACAGCATTAGTGAAGATTAGTTCTAATTTGGTAACAAAGCCAGATCCTTAGAAATGGTGATAAATGCAGAAAATTAGAGTGCAGAGGGGTGAACCTTTATATTGTTTTATGTTTACTTGAAATAAGTTTGCAATCACATTTAAAATTTAAAAACCTAGAAATATACTTTAAAAATACTTTTCTTCTGGGGAGGCTGGGTGGCTCAGTTGGTTAAGTGCCCGGCTTCGGCTCAGGTCATGATCTCTCAGTTCGTGGGTTCAAGTCCCGCATCAGGCTCTGTACTAACAGCTCAGATCCTGGAGCCTGCTTCAGATTCTGTGTCTCCCTCTCTCTCTGACCCTCCCCTGATCATGCTCTCTCTCTCTCTCTCTCAAAAATAAATAAAAAACATTTTTAAAAATACTTTCCTTCTTATCTGTTTGGAATTTAGTCACTTGTATGATCAGAGATTTCCATAGGCAGTTGGCTCTCTTCTGTTGCACTAATCTCACTGTCCATGAGTCAGCACCTCCCTTCTTAGTACCATGCTCTTAATTATAAATATTCTTCAGCAAGGTTTAAAATTTGATAGAATTATCCTTGCTCTTCTTTTTCAGTAGACCATGTTTATGGTTTATTCTTGTTTTATTATTCTTCCAAATGAATTTTAAACCATTCATTTGCCCTGTTGGCGGGCCCCCGCAGGGGGATGATGGTGTTTTTATCAGGATTGTTTCACAATGTACAGTTAACTTGGGGAAGAATTGATATTTTGATGATCCTGAGTCTTCCTGTTCCAAAACAGTGATATGTTTTTTCATTTGTTTAAGTTTTGTTTCAGGAGTGTCTGAGAACAGATAGCCCCTGCTCTATGCAGACTTGGTCTAGTGGGAAGACAAAGGTTAATCCTTTAGGCATATGAACTAATGTAAAGTTGCCATAGTGGTGGATGTTATATTTCTATGGCAGTAATATTAAATTCTTCAAATTGAGTTAACATTCTAGAACAATATGCTTATTTTCAGTTCATCTAATATTGATAAAAAGTGATTGGTGATATTGGCTAAAAAGTTTTTAAGTTCAGGTGGGGCAAAGGTTATGAAATTATTAAGAAGCAGTGCTGGACCAAGGGAGCTTTCTTCCCCCCCCCATTGGGTTATTTTACTCTTCATTAAAGCATTCGTTTATTTTAGGGTATTTCTTTTATGGGGGGGGTAATACCTCTTTAATTCTTAGGTAGTCTTATTTATCTGTATTATAGCCTTATTGATTTGTTCATCGAACACGTGCGCGTGGTTCTCTTAAACACCTGCTGTGAGGTTCTGCCGTACTACGTGAATCGGAGATCAGCTGTCCGGACTCTGGACTGAAAAATAGCATCCTAGACTGAATTTTTAGTTAAAGGACTTAAAAACTTAACCATAAAAAATTAAAATTAAGTATCTCTACAGCCAGTGAAGCCTAGTTTTTCTCCCACATTAATTCTTATTTAGTATCTACCATTCGTACCTTAATTTTATTAATCTACCAATCTGTGTTTTAGTAAACTCTCTGCAAAAATGGGATAAAGCAACTTTCTTTATAACCAGGGAGACTTACTATACTTCTGAGGGATAGGACAAAGAGTCTATATTTAATTCATTAATCATCGGTCAAGATTTGGTGAAATGTAAAATAGTCATAGCTGTACCTTAGAAGGATTAATTTTGCAAATTTGCCTAAGATAAATTGGAGTAGAAAAATACTCGAGGTAAGGAGATAAAGATTAATAGGCTTATAAAGTAATTCAGGTAAAAGATAAAAAATGCTTGAATGTGGGGGGAAGAAGTAAAAGGGAGATTACTGATGCAGACAGTGTTATGTGGACAGAGTCCAGAAGCCTTCATAAAGGACTGAATGTGGAGGATAGACCAGGCTAGCAATCAGTCAAGCAGTGGACTTGGGATTCTGATCTGGGTCATGAAATTTTGGCTCCATAAATACAATACGGGCCTTGGGAAACTATTTGTCTTGGTGGAGTGAGTCGCGTGATAGCTCCGAAGCTTGTTATCAGTGCGGGCGAGGCGTGCAGGATCAGGATCAGGGAGGCGAATGTGATTTGCAGCAAACACTTTAGAACTAGAGCGGGAGCTTTGGTAGGTAGTAGGCAGTAGTTGTAATTGAGATAATCAGGAGGTGAACTTTTAGAAGGCTGAAATTCCTGTGTTGGAGGATACCTCGGAACTGGATAAAAAGTTAAGAAGGTGTGATCTGAGAAAAGTCTTTGAAGTTGGTTATTAGGTGACATTTTAGAAGGCACTTCAGTGGTGTGATAGCAGAGGAATGAAATAGTGCTTTCTTCATTTCTCTCCTCTCTTTCCATATGTGCGTCACACATATATGATTAACAAATATCTTTTTTTTAACCTGAGTTGAAGTTATAATAGTAATGTGACATTCATTAAAGAGAACAAAATGGTATTGTCTTGCTGTCTACCCAAAGGCAACACTATTAAAATAGAGTTAATTTTTAGTATTTTTGCTATATTCCTCTTCCTCCAGTTCCCTTTCATGTCCTTATTCTTTAACTCACCATAAGAGAGTTAACCTTTGGTCTTCACAATTTGATACATTATAAAAGACTTCGTAAGAAAAATAGATCCTTGAAAAAATACATTATTCAGGATTTTTGCTTTGTATACCACTAAAGATGCCTGTGTTTTATGTTTAATATTAAGATGGACTTTGGGGGAAACTTTGACCTGCCGTTATCTACAAAAATGTTATATTCTGATACAACTAAAAAACTGCAGGCTTTGACATAAGCCTCCCTCAAAATCCCTTAGCACACATTCTTGGAATTGGAGGGACAGGGACGTCCTTCCTTTTTCTACTGGCAACTAAAAACGCAAGTAGAATAGGAAAATCAGTTCTAACTGCTGAGGCAGTGACTCTGATGCATTGTATTTACGAAATAGATCCTAAGGGTTAGGGTTGCTGTTTTAATGTTGCTCAAACGTATTGCTCAGAATATATGTTGCACAAAAGTGTATAGACTTTATTTTGCCTGACTGTAATATTTTAGGAAAACAAGTGTGGGGGCCACCATTAGAGACAGAATATATTTGAGTTGTTTGCCTATAACCTAACATCTTTGGTATATGTGTGTCTTAAGTCATAGTTGTAGTTAATGTTTGTATTCATATCACAGTATCAAAAATCTCACCGGTATGACAGGCGAGTGTCTAGCATTTTTGTAGTACTATTTGTTTTGGAAACTAGGTCATTGTCCACCCAAATGAGTTACTCTCTAAGGGATCCTGGTAGAGAAGATTCTACCCTGAGTGAACCACAAAGCTGCCTTCTGCCGTTCAGCAGAAGTGCGTTGAATATTTGTTTTTCTGCTTTAGAGCTTTTAATGCCTACCTAATTCTTCAGTCTAGTCTGATTAATTATTTCATGGACAGAAATCATTAAAATCATTCTCTGCATTATAGAAACTAAATTGTTGGCTGTTATTAAACAATAGGTAACATTTGTACTTTACGAGGTACATTAAGTGTGAAATCAGCAATAAAAGCTGACTGTGAGGCAGTGGCCAGAATTGATTTTCTTTTTACTTGTTTATAATTAATGGCTTCTCCTTGCTTTTTAGTCTTTACTAAGAGCTGTTTTATCCCAGAATCTTAATTATTACAAGAATGAAAGTAAACTGCCTTTTTCTTGATAAAATCATAGTTACACTGATAGTGAAATTAAAGATGTATCAGTTTAGGGGCATCAGGGTGGCTCAGTCAGTTAAGCACCCGACTTAGGCTCAGGTCATGATGTTATGCCCCGTGGGTTCAAGCCCTGCATCCAGCTCTGTGCTGACAGCTCAGAGCCTGGAGCCTGCTTTGGATTCCGTGTCTCCTTCTCTCTCTGTCCCTCCCCAGCTCATGCTCTATCTTTCTCTCTCAAAAATAAATAAACATTAAAAATAAAGAAAGATGTGTCCATTTCATGTGTCCAGTCTTAAATAAATGTACTCAGGTATTAATATTTTAAATTCTTTAAATTCTTCACCTGTTGTTTTATCTTTTTCTTTTTTACTGATAACTGAGAGTAAACTAGTGATCCCCATATATAGAAATTAATGTGTTTTAGATATGCCACTCTGACGCTAAACTTTAATTTGATTTAAAACCCAGATTAGTAATAGGTTTTGTGAGAGAGAGAGAGATTTTATATACTGGAAAGGGACTAGTAATGTTCGGCTGTGATTTGTAAGAACTTAAAAAAATTTTTTTAAAGTGTTTTTTATTTATTTTTGAGAGACAGAGAGAGACAGCATGAGCAGGGGAGGGTCAGAGAGAGAAGGAGACACAGAATCCAAAGCAGGCTCCAGGCTCTGAGCTAGCTGTCAGCACAGAGCCCGACGCGGGGCTCAAACCCACGAACCGAGAGATCATGACCTGAGCCGAAGCCAGAAGCCAGACAATTAACTGACTGAGCCACCCAGGCGCCCCTGTAAGAACTTTTAAAAGCTAAATATCTTTTGTTGAAGGCATTTTTCTGAATCAACAGAAGGCCTTATTAGATATCAATGCTCATATTTTTATTTATCCGGCTAGGGTTTTGGCTCAGGGTATAAATCCCCAGAAATGATGCTGGCAGTCATTTACTTCGTATGTAAATATTATCATAATTAGCTGTCACATGGTACTTTTGGTTATAAATATAAGTAAATTAAAAATTAATTTCCAAATAGAAGGAGGCTTATTCTTCAAAGCCTTAACAGTACATAAGGTCATTGTCTCGGCTGCAGACCTCCTTCCCTCCCCATCCTTTCCATTCCCATCACTGTGTTGTGGCACATGCCCTGAGAACCAGCATGGCATCCGGTTGTGCCCGTACTACTTTTTGTGTGATGGGTTGGAGGCCGTGGTCAGGAGGTGTCCTACATTTAGCTTTAGATTACATAGATCACATTTTTTCATTCAGTCCCAGACTTGTGCTCATCTGAGATGTACTGAATTCTGTTCTAGTCTGTTCACGTGAGAAAAAATTATTCTGACTCCGCCCTGGTTCACATTTGCATCCTGTGTGCATAGGTATTAGCAAAGTGGTAGAACACGCACAGGCTTTGACGTTGGCCACACCTGGATGTGAGGCCAGCCCTGGCAGCTACTTGCTGCCTACCTGTCCAGCTTCGTCTTTTACCCCTCTCCCCCTGTTCACTGCTTTCATGCTCGCCTGCCTTCTGCTCTTGGGAGAAGCCTTTTCCCGGGCTGTTCTCTCTGCCTGGAAACATGCTTTTCTGGGCTCTTCCTGAGGCTGGCTCCTTCACATCATTCCACATGAGTACAACCTCCTCAGGCATTCCCTGACCATCCGCCCTATGTTTTTTTTACTTTTTTTAAGTTTATTTATTTATTTTGAGAGCAAGAGATAGAGAGCAAGCAGTGGTGGGAAGTGGGGGGAGAGTGCAGAGAGGGAGAGGGAAAATCCACGTTGACAGCATGGAGCCCGATGCAGGGCTCGATCTCATGAACTGTGAGATCATGACCTGAGCCGAAATCAAGTCAGATGCTTACCCCACTGAGCCATCCAGGCACCCCCATCCGATTTAAAATGAACCTGTTGTCTCATTCATCACTCATCCTGTTATTCTGCTTTATTTTTTCTTAGTGCATCACTATCTGTCATTTGTTCCCTGACTAACATAGACTGTCCTGTAGAATAAAGCTCTTTGATGGAAAGTGTTTGGTTTAACACTGTGTCCTCGACACCTGAACAGAGTAGGTGATTGAGAAATACTGACTTAGACTTGGAATTTAACTTCCCTGAGCCTACTTACTCATCTTTGAATTGAAATAATAATACCTCCCTTGCAGGGCTGGTATAATATTACATAATTAGCATAAGCACAATACATACAGAAGAGGCTCATTTTTCTACTTTGACTTCCACTTTATTTTTTTAATGATTTTTATTTATTTTTGAGAGACAGAGATAGTGCGAGCAGGGGAGGGTCAGAGAGAGAGGGAGACATAGAACCAGAAGCAGGCTCCAGGCTCTGAGCTAGCTGTCAGCACAGAGCCCAATGCGGGGCTTGAACCCACAAACCATGAGATCATGACCTGAGCCGAAGCCGGCCGCTTAACCGACTGAGCCACCCAGGCGCCCCTTGACTTCCACTTTAAAAAAAAAAAAAAACATTTTCTTAATGTCTATTTATTTTTGAGAGAAAGAGAGGGAGAGAGAGCTAGCGCACAAACAGCAGAGGGACAGAGAGAGAGGAAGACACAGAATCCTAAGCAGGCTCCAGATTCTGAGATGTCAGCACAGAACCCAACGTGGGGCTTGAACCCACAACTGCGAGATCATGACCTGAGCTGAAGTTGGATGTTTAACCATCTGAGCCACCCAGGGGCCCCTATAATTCCCACTTTCAATGCTTAGTTAGGGATCCAAGATGATAAAACATTTAAGGTTTCTTTGTCATCTGGCCTCTCATATTAAATGTCAGCTCTTTAATTTTGAAGTGAGTAAGTTAGTTATATTTGGTGTTAACTCCATGCACCCCTTTCTGGACCAGGTATAAAGGATGGCCCCTCCTTCCAAAAAATGCTATCAGTACCCACTGGGGAGTTCCTCTAATAATGTGCCCCAGGTTGGAGCATTCCTGCCTGGGTCAATTTTCTGTTGCTGCATAACAAATTACAACAAACTTAGTAACTTAAAACAGCATCTATTTATTGTCTAACAATTCTGTAGGTCAGAAGCCACGGCCCGGCATGGCTGGCTTCTCAGCTTATGGTCACAAGGTTGAAATCAAGGTGTTGGTCCAGGGTTGGGGATTCATCTGAAGGTTGGAATCTTCTTCAAGGCTCAGCTTCCAGCTCTTGGCTGAATTCAGTTCTTTGTGACTGTGGGTCTCAGGCCCCTTAATGGGGCTTAGCCAAAGACTGGTCTTAGCTCCTGGAGGTCTCCTTCAGGTCCTTGTCACACGGTCATCTCCATAGGCTGTTCATGAATGCCCGTTTGCTTCTCTAGTGCTGGCAGGAGAATCTGTCTCCATTCAAATCTCTTCTTGAAAGAACTCCTGGTTCATTTTAAAGGGTTTATCTGATGTGTCTAATCCTGCCAGGGCAATTTTCCATTTGTGTTTTGATTAACTTCATGTCAATTGATTTAGGACCAGAATCATGTGTACAGAATCCATCACGTTTGTCACATAATGTCCTAATCATGGGAGCGGCATCCATCATACTCACAGGCCCCCACAGGGGATTATGCAGGGTGTGTACACCAGATAATAATTCTGTGTATACAGGTATATTGGGGTCATCCATCTCAGAATTCTGCCTACCGTGTTGCCATAAGATAATTAAGTAAAAGGTTTTGTTTGGGGAAGGCTAATTTTAGATATGCCCAGCGGATACTAGGTTTTTCCCCGTCAGCAATTCTTTCAGTAAACAATAACAAATAATTAACTGTTTCAGATATTTAAACAATGTAAATTGCCTTTAAATTTGTGTCACCTTGAAGTTGTTTTTAGATTATGTACAACCTTTTTAAAAAAGTTTTTAGATTAAAACTTTTTTTTTAATGTAAAATTCTGTTTTTGAAAAGGGTTCTTTTGAATTGTCAGGTATTATAATTTTTGAGAAAGCATTTTGTTTATGAAAATGTACTATTTCATACTCACTGTAACTTGGCATAAATTGAAAGCTTGGTATATTTAGTAATCCAATTATATCCTTTTAAAAAACAGATACCTTTAATGCAGGGTAAATCTATACTAGTTTAGTTATCTTTCATTCTGAATGATGCTGTGGATTAGATTTATTTTATTAGATGATGCTGATAACATTTTGAGCAATATTTAAAGTGGCATGATTTTATGACAATAAACAAGGTTATTTACACTAGGAAATCCAGTAATTTAGTAAATATACTAATAAAAGTCATCATAAATTTGACATTTTTTTTAATAAAATTTTTTTAATGGTTATTTATTTTCAGGTGACAGAGTGTGAGCGTGGGGGAGGGGCAGAGAGAGAGGGAGACACAGAATCTGAATCAGGCTCCTGGCTCTGAGCTGTCAGCACAGAGCCCAATGCAGGGTTCGAACCCACAAACTGCAAGATCATGACCTGAGCTGACGTCGGATGCTTAACTAACTGAGCCACCCAGGCGCCCCTAACTTGACACTTTGAGTGCCATGTGAAAATTATTTGACAAGCATAAAGAATGAGAGTATGGTTTAATTTATTGATTGTTCATCTACCAAATGACACCCCTCAGAAGGATTAATTTCCTTTTTAAAGATATCTAATCCCAGAACTTTGATTTAATTCAAATTGTTTGGTTTTTTAAAATGTCCAAATATTGTAACCATTGGGTGAGTAATATGAACCAGCAGAACAGATAAGATTTGCTTGTCTAACTCAAGTAAGTAATTTTGCATCACAGCCTTGACATCTCTCCATTTCAGTACCTTCCCTCCATATCTCATCTCCATTTTCTAAACGTTCTTTTCTATTTCTTATTGCTAATCGTGGTTATCTGTCTTTTCAGGGATGCTCTCAAACTGGTCCAGTTGAAAGAAACAGGCAAGATTGCTGAATCCAGACCCACCGCAGCCCCTCTAGCTACCCCCACAGTGCCTCTGCCCCCGCAGGCCACAGCCACGCCACCTTACCCACGGCCGATGATCCCAGTATCGACTCCTGGGCAGCCTAATGTAGCGGTAATAGTATTTGAGTAGATTTTTATGTTTTCAGACTTAAGTGAGAAAATAAGAACCATCAGTGTCTGGTTTTTTTCTTATTAGTTTATTTATTTTGAGAAAGAGAGAGACAGACAGACAGACAGACAGACACTGAGTGGGGGAGGGGCAGAGAGCGAGTGAGAGAGAGAAACCTGGGGCTCGTACTCACGAAACTGCGAGATCATGACCTGAGCCGAAATCAAGAGTCGGATGCTTAACTGACTGAACCACTCCAACTGTCTGTTTTACAAGTAATTCTGCCAATCCGTTTTAGTAGTAGGTAACAGTGATAAAGTTCTCCAGATGCTTTGTTTTGCAGACTCCTGGCGCAAACCCAGTTTGTGTGGTGCTGACTTTCAAATCCAGCACCGCAGAAGCATGCTCTGTAAACATGCTACTTTTCACATGGCTTTTCTCGGGTGTGGTACCAATGGTTGGTAGCCACCACTAGCCCTCTTCTATGACTTTTATTTTTAATGTTTATTTTTATTTTTGAGAGAGAGGGCATGAGTGGGGGATTGGCAGGGAGAGAGGGGGACAGAGGATCCAAAGCAAGCTCCACACTGTCAGCACGGAGCCTGACGCAGGGCCTGAACTCACGAACTGCAAGATCGTTAACTGAGCTGAAGTTGGATGCTCAACCAGCTGAGCCCCCCAGGTGCCCCTTGCCTGAGGGAATTCATGCTCTTGTTGTATCGCTAGTCATTCTTGCTAGTCTCAGATACAGGAAGGAGCAGCTCTATTTTGTTGTCAGAATATTCCATTTTGCCTCTTTGTACCTCCCTTTCTTAGTATCTTTCATGTCATTTGCTTCTCATTAGAAAAAAATGTAGGATAATCAGGTTAGTGTAAAACTGAAAGGGAAAAAAAACAATAACAAAAACTGAATGAGCACTTAAGAAAATAAACCTATCTTACTCTTTCTAATGGAGAAATATATTCCAGTGTAATATTTTAAAATAGTTGCAAACAGGGGCACCTTGGTGGCTCAGTCAGTTAAGCATCTGGCTTCGGCTTAGGTCATTATCTCACGATTCATGGGTTCGAGCCCCATGTCGGGCTCTGGGCTGACAGCTCAGAGCCTACAGCCTGTCTTCGGATTCTGTGTCTCCCTCTCTCTCGGACCCTCCCCTGCTCATGTCTCTCTTTCTTTCTCTCTCAAAAATAAATAAAAACATTAAAAAAAAATAAAATAGTTGCAAACAGTTTAAATTTCATGAGAAACAATTTTTAATGTAAATTCATGATTCATGACCGCATATACAAAAAATTTGTGAGTACTCAAATCTTATGTTTTTAAGAAGTAGGTTATTCAAATTAGGAAGATACAGAGCATTTATTCTATCTGAACAAGTACTTTGCTAAAATAAAGTGTTTCATTTCTTAAGGACTCAGGTATATTTATATATTTTTTAATTTTTTAATGTTTATTTTATTTTTGTGTGAGAGAGACAGAGCATGAGTAGGAGAGGAGCAGAGAGAGAGGGAGACACAGAATTCAAAGCAGGCTCCAGGCTCTGAGCTGTTAGCACAGAGCCTGACGTGGGGCTCGACCTCACAAACCATGAGATCATGACCTGAACCTAAGTCGGACGCTTAGCCAACTGAGCCACCCAGGCACCCCATATTTTTAGCTGCTTAATTAGAAGTGACTGTGATCTAGTCCCAGAATGGAGTGAAGGACAAGGAAGGAATCACAGGTAGTTTCCAGTGCATCCTGCTTCTGTTAGAGTTTCAAGGAGCAGAGTGGGAAAGCTATGGTAGTGTTACAGGAAGATTTTATTGTCTCACTTATACTTTTTATTATGAATTTTTTGGAAATATGATACTCATGTGATTTCTTTTTTAAATTACAAGCCAAAATAGAAATAATTTGGCAGATTATTCCAATATATTATCTTTTTCTATTGCACACCATTTTCATAAGTAGGAATTTTCTGTTGTTGGTTTGTTGATTTATTGGATGCTTTGAGTTTTAAGTGATGTTTATAACAAGCTGCTTACAGGTGGTTCGTGTGTCTTTCTGTCCCGTATACACACCCCTTGGAGAATTATTCATGACCTGATAGATTTCTTTTTGATCATTTTATACAAAGTAACAGAAGATATCCCATTTGTAACTAAAATATGAATTTTACTACTTTTTTCCATAGTTATATACCAGAAAATTAAAACTCTTTGGATTTCTTATATTCCTTCTTATACTAGTTTTAATAGTAATTTTAATAGTATTTTTCCTTTGTTAATCTCTAGTTATTACCACAAGTTAAGTCACTGTGACTAAATTGTAGTATTAGAATTTGTTTCTTCAACTTCCATTTATGGTTTAATGGACAGATTGCAATTTCTTTGCAGGGCACATTCACTGAAATCCCTGCTAGCAATATTCGAAGAGTTATTGCCAAGAGGTTAACTGAATCTAAAAGCACCATACCACATGCGTATGCTACTGCTGACTGTGACCTTGGAGCTGTTTTAAAAGCTAGACAAAGTCTGGTCAGAGGTTAGTAAAGTTAAATTTACTTAATACAGTACACATGCTAGCTATTGTGAAATCCTTTACTTATAAAGGCACATTGTGCAGCTTTTTATTTCCGTTTCATCATCTGGGTGTATTTTAGTGCTAAAGAAAACAATTGGTTCACCTTTCTTATAAGAAACAAACTGATTGCAGAGGATTGAGTAAATCATGTTTTTTGGTATGACAGCTGAGGAAAGCACTCCTTCACATTTTAGAAAGTATAAAATCAAAAATTGATTGAAGAATTCTTTAGATTTTACATATATCTTAGATATCACTCTTCTTTACACAAGTTTTAATTTTTTGTATCTTCTTCAAAATGAACTTTGAGGTTATGAAATTTGCAATGTACTTTGTTGCTGGGAGACATACAAGTTTTTAGCGTAAACTGATGTTTTCTTTCTTTCCAATCTGTATGGCTTTTGTTTCATTTTCTTGCTCTTTTGAACTGGCTAAGACCTCTGGTACACTGATGAATATAAATGGCAAAAGCAGACATTTTTGCCTTGTTCTTGATCTTAGGAGAAAACATTCAGTCTTTAATGTTAGTTGTAAATTTTTTGTACATTTCTTATTTTAGGTTGAGGAAATTCATATTCCTAATTGGCTGAGAGTGTTAAGCATAAACGGTTGTTAAATTTTGTCAAATGCTTTTGTGCATCTTTTGAGATAATCTTTCCTTTTTCACTCTGTTAATTTGGCAAATTATTTTGATTTCCAGATGTTGAATAAACTTGTATTCCTCATATAAAACTCATCAATCATTAATTTTCTATATTTCTATTTCTCTTTTTTTTTAATGTTTATTTACTTTTGAAAGAGAGAGAGAGAAAGAAAGCGTACAAGTGCAGGGGGAGGGGCAGAGAGAGAGGGAGACACAGAATCCGAAGCAGGCTCCAGACTCTGAGCTGTCGGCACAGTGTACTGATGAGGGGCTTGAACTCAGGAACTGCAAGAGCATGACCTGAGCTGAAGTCAGACGCTTACCTGACTGAGCCACCCAGGTGCCCCTTCTTATAGATTTCTTGATTCCATTTCCTAAAATTTTGCTAAGAATTGTTATACTTGTTATATTACCCTGTACTTTTCTTAAAGATGTTTGTTTCTTTGTTTCCTGGGTTTGTTACCCAATCTCACAGAATAAATTGGGAAATCTTTCCTTCTCCTTTAGTTTCTGAAAGAGTTTGGGTAGAATTGGTTTTATTTCCTTTTTAATTATTGGGTAGAATTCACCAATGAGGCTATCTATCTAGGCCTATGATTTTCTTTTTGGGGAGGTTTTTAACTACAAATTCAATTTTTAAAACTAGATGTATCAATTTCTTCTGGAATGAGTTTTAGTAGTTTGTGTCTTTCAAGGAATTTGTTTATGTCATGCAAGTAATGAAATTTACACTAGTCCCCCCTCATCCACGGGGAATATATTCCAGGGTCCCCAGTGGATGCCTGCAAAGACTGATGGCACCAAACCCTGTACTTACTGTTTTCGCTTGTGCGTACATTCCTGTAATAAAGCGTAACATAAAAATCAGACATAGAGATGAACAACAATCATAGTAAAAGAGAACAATGATAATGATATACTGTAATAAATGTTAAGGGAATGTGGTCTCTCTGTCTCTAAGTATCTTACTGTGCCGTACTCACCCCTCTCGTTATGATGGGAGAGGTTAACACGCCTACGTGATGAGAGGACATGGGGTGAATGACGTTGGCATTGTGATGTGGCGTTAGAATATTGGTGACCTTCTGACAGTATGTCATCTGCCCCCGGGCTGCTGTTGACTGTGGCTAACGGAAACGGAGAAAAGCACAACCATGGACTGAGGGGTCTGCTGTGTTGGCATGAAGTAGCCTATAATATTACCTTACTATACTTCTAACACTGTGTAATCTGAAGTGAGGTCCCCATTTCCAGTATTAGTAATTTGTGTCTTTTGAGTTTCTTGATCAATGTGGCTGGAGATTTATAAATTTCATTGATTTCTGCTCCTGCCTTTATTCCTTTTTATTTCTGTTTGCTTTAGGTTTAATTTGCTCTTTAGTCTTCTAGTTTCCTAAGGTGAAGGCTGAGATCAATATAGTATAATAAACCTTAATTCTACCATAAGCATATAATACTTTTAAGTTCCCTTTGAACAGTGCTTTAGATGAATTCCACAAAATTTGATGTGTTTTATTTTCCTTTCTATTCAAGATGTTTTCTAATTTTCCTTGTGATATCTCTTTTGATCCATGAATTATTTAGAAGTGTAAGTATAATTTCCAAATATTTAGGGACTTTTCAGCCTTTCTTTTGTGATTCCTTGCTTACCTCCAGTGTGTTTAGAAAACATGCTTTGTATGACTTAAATCTTAACTTTTTTGAGATTTTAGAGTCGTAATATAGTCTATCTTGATGAATGTTTCATACGTATTTGAAAAGAATGTATGTTGTACCTCTGAAGCGTGTTCTGTAAGTGTCAGGTGACATTGGCTCCTAGTAGTGTTCGTGTCTTTGTATCCTTCCTGAGTTCCTATGTGTTCTGTCGATTCTTGAAAGAAGAGTGTTGATACCCCGGTTGTAATTAGGACTTGTCTGTTTTCCCTTTGAGTTCTGTTGGTTTTATATTATTCTGAGGATGTGTTATTAGGCACATAACACATTTAGGATTTTTATGTGTCCTGATGAACAGACATGTCATGGTGTAGTGTTTCTTACCCTGAAGCCTACTTCTCTGATATTGATACAGTCAGTCCAGATTTCTTTGATTAGTGTTTTTATATCTTTTCACATCTAATATATCTGTGTCTTTATATTTATTTTTTAAATTTTTTTTAAAAATTGTATTTATTTTTGAGGGAGAGAGAGAGACAGAGCACTAGCAGGGGAGGGGCATATAGAGAAGGAAACACAGAACCTGAAGCAGGCTCCAGGCTCAGAGCTGTCAGCACAGAGCCCGACATGGGGCTCAAACTCATGAACTGCGAGATCATGACCTGAGCTGAAGTCGGATGCTTAACCAGTTGAGACACCCAAGTGTCCCTCTCTGTCTTTATATTTAAACTGACTTCTTGCAGACAGCATATAATTTTTTTATGTTTTTATTTAGTCCTATACTCTGTCTTTTAATTAAGGTGTTTGGATCATTTACATTTAGTCATTTTGTCCTTTGTTTTTCCTTTGTACTATTTTCCTCTGTACCATTTTGTCCTTTGTTCTTATTTGTCCTGTCTCTTCTTTCTTTTCCTAGTTTTTGGCCTTTTCTTTTTTTTTGGTTAGTTGCTTTTTAATTTTTTAATTCCATTTTATTTCTGTTTTACATGGTAGTTTCCTTAAGGTTTATGGTATAATTCTTCAGCTCCTCACAGTCTACCTTTTATCACACCGCTTCATGTGTAACTTAAGAACTTTACATCAGTGTATTACATTATCTCCTTTCTATCCTTTGTGCTATTATCATCATGTTTTATTTCCACATGTGTACGCACTAGCATATATGTCTGCAAATCAGTTATGTTTTAAAGAGTTTTAAAGATGCGGAAAAAAAGTCGTTTTAGTATTTGCCCCCCCCTTTTTTTTTTTTACCATTTTTTG
The DNA here is from genome assembly GCF_006229205.1 of Suricata suricatta. NCBI lineage: Eukaryota > Metazoa > Chordata > Mammalia > Carnivora > Herpestidae > Suricata > Suricata suricatta. Next base: position 25,838,019 of record NC_043710.1, on the reverse strand, counting down.
GCCTTCTTCATTTCTGTATATAGGGTTATATACACTGTTATATACAGTGTTGTCTGGTATTTACTTCCACCTAAAGACTTTCTTTTAATATGTCTTGTAGTATAGGTTGGCTGACAATAAATTCTCTGCTTTTCTCTGAAAAAGTCTGTTTCTCCTTCATTTATTTCCCTTTCTTTGATTATTAATTATGGTAAAGTATATATAACATAAAATTTGCCATTTAAACATTTTTAAGTGAGCAGCTTAGGGATCATACTACTTCCACATTGCTGTGCAGCAATGACCACCATTCATCCACGAATCTCTGCATTGTGCAGAACTGAAGTTCTACCCATTAAAACAGTACCTTCCTCTTTTCGTCTCCTCCCGGCCTCTAGCAGCCAGCACTCTGTCTCTATGGATGTGACTATTCTCAAGTACCTCTAACGAGTGGGATCATATAGTGCTTGTCTTTTTGTGCCTGGCTTATTTCACTTCGTGTACTGTTCTGAAAGTTCATCCATGTTATAGTATGCGTAAGGATTTCCTTCCTTTTCAAGGCTGAATAATATTGCATTGTATGTATTCACCGTATTTTTTTATTTATTTGTCAGTAGACATTTGGGTTACTTCCACCTTTTGACTGTTGTGAACATGGGGGTATGCCTATCTCTCTATGTGCCTGCTTTCACATCTCTTAGGTCTGTCCCCAGAAATATTACTGCTGGATCATATGGTAATTCTATTTTTAATATTTTGAGGAGCTGCCATGCTGTTTCCCACTGTGACTGCACCATTTTGCATTCCTGTTGCGTGTGCCCAAGGGTTCCAGTTTCTCCACATCCTTGCCAACACTTGTAGGCAAACATCCTGATGGGTGTGTCTCCTTCATTTCTGGTATTTCTGCTGGGTGTAGTTTTGAGTAAAAGGATTTTGGTTTCAGTACTTTCAATAAAAGATCCCATTCCATTAACTTCCGACTTGCCAAATATCTGCTGCCATTCATAATCTCTGTTCCCCACTATAATGATGTCTCCCCCCGATTGTCTTCAAGATTCTCTCCATCAGCAATTTGATTATTCTATGCCTTAGGCCTTTTTTATGCTGTATTTATCCCATTTGGGTTTCTCTCAGCTTCTTGGATTTGTGGTTTGTTGTCTTTCATTAATTTTGGAAAACTCCCAGCCATTATATTTCACTATATGTTCTGCTTCAGGTGTTTTCTCTTTGGAACTCTGATTATAAATGTTCAACTGTTTGAGTTGTCTGAAGTTCTTAGATCCCCATTCTTTTCTTTGTGTTTTCATTTGGATAATTTTTGTTGCTCTAGCTTCAATGTCACTGACTCTCTTCTTGGCTATGTTTAGTCTGTGAGTCTTAACCAAAAAAAAAAAACTTTGATAGCATGTACCACCACCCCTCCCCCCGAGATGTCCAGTTGAATATTGTTTTATAGTTTCCATCTGTCTGCTGATATCCCCCTCTGTTCGTGTACATTGTCCTGGACTTTGTCCTGTGCTTCCCCGTATCCTGACAGCGGTTAATCATTCCGTGTGTTCTTCCTTCCTCAGAAGGGAGCCATCACCTTTGACGTTCAGTTCACTTGTTTGTCTTGTAACCTTGGCTCTGTAAAGGACTCAAGAAAAGTTATGATTTTGTAACTTCTGCTTTTCTTCTGCCCTGTTAGGGTGTGAAAAACATTCTCTTTTGGCTTTCTACATCTCAAGTGACAACAGAACTGATATTTCAGTTTAAATACACACTTTGCAGACTTCATATGAAGACAGCCTGGCATTTTTTAAAAGCTCAAGGAAGTAAATGGAAAGCTACTTCAGAGAAAATTACCAGTATTAAAAAAGTTAACCCTGGAATCTCTCTTTATAGGTTTTAAGTGTACTTGCTAAGTTATGATATAGAGATCTTTAGGGGAATAATTTTCCTTGTTTCTTCCTTTCATGAGGCAGGAAACAATACTCTTTCAGTGGAGGGATAGAGTAGTTTAGTATCTTTTCATGGTCCCAGGTTTGGTATGTCTTTATAATTAGTAATTTTCTGGGGCGGGGGTGGAGGCTCTTCATTATTATCTCCAGTCCTCTTTCTTATGTAGTTAAAATAATTCACTCTATAAGCATGTCTGTACTGTTTTATAGTGATATGCAAATGAAAATGTTTGATATTCTCTCACAAGCTATTTCTTATTCTACCCAATCAATGTCACCAACAGTCTCCTTTCTATATATTTGAAATTTTCCATAATAAAGAGTTAAAAATAAAAGAACTTGAAAAAAAATCTCCTTTGCACTTTTTTTGATTTTTAAGGCCAAAGAGAAATGTCATGTGAGAGACTGGACATACAGGTCTGGAGCTCCTGATGCATTGGGATTAGTGGTAGCATTTGGAGGAATTGTCATCGTATGAACGGTATCAAAGTCATGGAGCAGAAAGTTCTTGCCTGGAAAGATCCCACTATTGAGAGGAAGTGATGGAAAGTGAGTAGGTGGTAAAGTGTAGAAGGAAACACAGGCGAGTGCAGTGACACAGAAGCCAGTAAGGGACAGTTTTGCAAGATGAAGAAAGTGATCAGTTCAGGAGTCTAAATGTTGGAGGACAGTGAGAGCATAGAATTTAGGTGAGCGCCGTGGACTCCGGCGGTAGAGAGGACATCAACAGCTGGTGGATGGTTTGGGAAGTCTTCACTGTGGATACCTGTGGATAGAAGATAAAGGGAGAAGGTGGTTGAGGGAGCCAGGAAAAGTCAGCATGATGAGTTTATAAGATATGTCCACATACTGGAATTTATGCAGACCAAGTCTTTTGAATGCTGTTATCATTAAAATTATCTAAGCACTGGAAATCATCTCACATTTTTACTCATAAAGGGGCTTAAAACAAGAGAACAAATATTTATGTCTCTGGTAATCTCAGTTAAAAGAGCCATGATTTGGATGAGCAGGTGACTCTTACCATGACAGTTTGGCAGTATTTGGGTTTATGGTAATTCATCTAATGTCTCTCTGAAATCTCCAGCATGCCTTGGGATTGAGCTATTATTCATGTAAAATTCCATGATACTATAGTAACGGGATTTGTATATCTTGCCACATAACATTGACTAGATCTTGATCTTAAACTCTTTGTCTAGAAGCTATTGCAATAGAGAATCAAGTGTAGTTTACATTTTTCAATACTTCCCACCAGGAAAAGCAAAAGTATAAATCGAATGCTTTAGTTATGATCAGCTCTGTGGGAAGGGAAGAGACCTTAGCTTTATCTTGAAATCATTATGCATACTGGAAGGAAATTGATTCAAATGCAATGACCATAAAACTAGACAGAAAACCTCATTTCGTTCATTGCACCAGGATCTGCTCCAACATTGCTTCATCTTTGGCCTTTGCTATATCCTGTTTGTTAAGTTAAAAAGCAGCTCAGTGGTCTTAAATTTTTTTGGTGTCCATTAGTAAGAAATTTCTTTCTCTAAAGATATATAGATAGATAGATAGATAGATAGATAGATAGATAGATAGATAGATAGATAGATAGAGGTATCTTTATAGTGACTCTGTTACTGCTGTTCTAGTAAACTCAGTTATTATAAAGCTCATGCAGAGTGAAGATATTTGAAAAGGATTAGAGAAAAAAATGAATCATCCAGATGGTTATATAGAGAGACTATTTGTGTTTTTAGAGACATAGGAGTTGTTTCTTTTCTTTCTAATTATGGTTGTAATGTATCCTTCAAGCTCTTATATGTTATATCTAAGCAATTTAAAAGAATTGTAATCAAGTCCCAGAAGTGATCATTTACATGTATGGCTAATATTATTTGTCCAGGACCTCATATAAGTTTTTCTAATCAGGGAAATTTTACTGACTAAGCAAATAAGACCTTATAATATTTTTCATTACCATTTGTCAATGAGTAAGCTTGCAATCATAATGGTCAATGTTAAAGTTTCATTATGAATGCTAATTTTGATATGCTTGTTTTTCTTTCAGATGACATTAAAGTATCAGTAAATGATTTTATCATCAAGGCAGCAGCTGTTACCCTTAAAGTAAGTAGCAGACCCCAAATAATTTTGGCTAAAATAGTCTCATGTTGGGGCACCTGGTGGCTCACGTGGTTGAGCATCCGACTTTGGCTCAGGTTATAATCTCATGGCTTTGTGAGTTCGAGCCCATCATCGGCCTCTGTGCTGACAGCTCAGAGCCTGGAGCCTGCTTCAGGTGTTGTATCTCCCTCTTTCTCTCTCTCTCTGCCTCTCCCTCACTCATGCTCTTTCTCTCTATCTCTCAAAAATTAATAAACATTTAAAATTTAAATAGTCTCATGTCTTGGGATTGTTATATGATAAACAGAACTGTCATTTTTAAGTCAAAAAATTTTATAAATTAATTGCTAAAAATATATCATTAGTTTCACCCCCTCAGTTATACAGATGAAACAGAATCAGTGGGGCTAATCATAGCAGAAAAAAGACCATGCAGCAAATACGAATTGACCCCTATAGTGTGCTGAGTGTGTTGTAGGCATTAGAGACACAATAGTGAACAAAAGCCTACATCCTTTGTGCTCTCCTGGGGTTTCTACTTTAGGGGGAAGAGACTGGTATTGGTCAGGTAGTGGAAGTATTGAGGAGCAAGGGAAAGCAGAGTAGGGGTGTCATTGTGCGCAGTTAGGCAAGAAAGGCCTCTCTGGCAGGGTGATAACTGAGTCACAGCCTGCAGAAGAGGGTGCGAGCCGCACATATCCCTGGTGGAAGAGTGCTCCAGGCAGAGGGAACTGCGCACACAACTGCTGGGAGAAGCGAGTGCTGCCTTTCAGACGTGGCACCGGGGACAACGTGTGCCTCGGGGAGAGAAGGGAGGAGATGAGACTGCACAGATGATGTTAAAAGAGGAAGGAGTTGAGAGAGCCCCCAAGCAGGGGAAGCCTTGTTGGCCGTGGAAAGGACTAGGGATTTTATTATCAAGGGGAAGGAAGCCTTTGGAGGGGATTGAGAGAGGACTGACATCCTACTTCACCTTTACAAAGAAGGAGTGACTGTTCTGGTGGCTTGAGGAGTACAGCCTGTGGAGAGGCCGGGGGAGCGCCGCTTTCCTGGGAGGCTGTGGACCGTGACAATGGCGTGGACTCAGGGCAGCCGGGAGGACGGCTAGGGTGAAGGCGAGATTTGGGATACATTTCAGAGTACAGCCAGCGTGGGGTGTGGAAGGACGAGGACTTTGGCCCAAGCAGTGGGAGGAATGGAGCTTTCCGCGGATGGGGATTGGGAACGTGGGAGGGGAGCAGGTTTGAGGTAGGAGTTCTAGAGTTGGATTTGGACATAACTCAGTTTGAGAAGCCAAGTGGTGTCCACTGGAGGGGCCCGGAAGGCAGGTGATTGGTGGGGGTGTCTGGCTGGACTCATAGATTGGAAACCCAGACTTCCTGCTTTCCTGCTCTGCACCATTTTCTGTCCTGCTTTTCTTTCTATAACTAGGCTGTTTTTCTGGATTGTCGTGGATTAAGTGCTGTACTTAAAGTATGCTTATAAGGAATGTATTTTTATTTCTTGAACAATACAGAAATAGAGAATTTTAAAGTCATGCCTTTTCTTAGCCACTCATATCTAAGTGTTCATATGACTTTTGTCTTTTGACCAAATAATATTTTAAATTGTATTAGTGGTTTTCTAATTATGAATCATTCTTGTCCTCCTTAAGTGACTCTCAAGTGGTCATTACATTTCATTTCATAATTTTGTATCAGGAACTGTGATTGTAATTTAAATTTTGTGCTACTTTTATCAAGCTTTTTTAAAATCAGTGGCTTCTTAAAATGAATTTGGATCCTTTTTCTCTTTCCTTTCTCTGTGCTTATTTCATTATTATAAAGATTTTTATTTTTTTGAAGCTTAACAGAATTCGCCAATAAAAATATCTGAGCCTAGTTCTGTTTTGAGGAGGTAGCCTTGATGACCCTCTCATTTCCCCCCACAGTTATTGAGCTGTTTAATTTTCAGCTTTTTCTTGAATCACTTTTTGAAACTTTTATATTCCCAGAAAATCACTAATTTCGTCTGGATTCCCAAACTTACTAGCCTAGAGTTATTTAAATCTTCTTCTAGTATCATAATGTCCTCAAGGTTGGCATTATTCTAAGCCTTCTCTTGCTGTTATTATTGTATATTTGTGTTCTCACTCCTTTTATATCATTTCTGTATGTATTCCATCATTTCCTTAGCTGTAGAGTAGAATTAGATTAGACTTCGGTTGAAAACATTTTGTCAGAAAATGTGAAATAATTATTATAATTATAAATACAAACAAGAAAGTTTAAGGGTATGAATTTTTCTTTGCCAACAACTGAGACCATGCCCCCCAGGCTTTTGTTACATTGCTTCCTAATTACATTTCTTTTGCCAGATATTCCCTACTTGGGGGGGTTGGGACTTCACCATTGTCTTATTTTGACAAACAAGTGTTGATTACTTTGAATAAACAAGCAGAGCAGTGAGAGTGAACCTAGCAGGGTGGGGAGAAGCACAGTGGGAAATGCCTCTTTGGGGAGGGCTCAGAAGTACACTTAGGTAGGCTGTTACCAAAGCAAAGAATGTTTGGGAAGAGAAATTCGTTTGTGATTTCTGTTTTTCACCATCACTTTCTCTGATTTTTGGCAATGGTTTCAGTATACACGGACTCCTGGCATTTAGCCATTTCCCCTGCTCTTTTCATGTTCCCTGTAAGTATACAAAACACATGCATGCCTGTACACAGTATCTGTCATATGTTTATGACACCTGGGAAATCTCTGTTAAATACGAAGTCACTTATTAAGGGCCGGACGATATCCACCAGAGCTGTGCTAGAAAATTGCGCGTTCAGGGGCGCCTGTGTGGCTCAGTTGGCTAAGCCTCCGGCTTTAGCTCAGGTCATGATCTCACATTCATGGGTTCGAGCCTCGCATCAGGCTCTGTGCTGACAGCTCAGAGCCTGGACCCTGCTTCCAATTCTGAGTCTCCCTCTCTCTCTGCTCTTCCCCCGCTCACTCTCTGTGTCTCTCTCTCTCAAAATAAAATAAAACATTAAAAAAAAAATTTTTTTTTAAATTGTGCTTTCTACATGCCGCAGGAATTATGTGGCTGAATGTTGCTGCCTGCTCTCCCCTCTCCTCCTCAAGGCCATGTCGGTCACTGTATGAGACAGGAAGTAGGGCAAGTGCTAAATGCTGCTTGGTAATCAGGTTTAAGAAAGGGAGAACTTGTTTTTAGCTGTGATTTATTATAAAGAGATCAAAACATGTCCATCCGTGTTTCCTCAAGCTTGTTTCAAAAAAGATGGCATGTTTATTCTTCCCAAACATAGATGACACTTAACACTGAGATCCAAATCATTGTTTCAAACCAAATCTTCACTTATTTGCTCTGTCTACCTCTATTCCCATTCAAAAATGCAGAATAATTTTAATTATTTTTCTGTAACCACCTTGGTCTAAAGCTGCTTTTTTAGTGACATGTCTTTTCTCTTTCTGTTTCGTAGCAAATGCCAGACGTTAATGTAAGCTGGGACGGAGATGGCCCAAAGCAACTGCCCTTCATTGACATTTCAGTGGCTGTGGCAACAGATAAGGGTCTCATTACACCAATCATAAAGGATGCCGCTGCTAAGGGTATTCGGGAAATTGCTGACTCTGTAAAGGTGTGTCTCGGGAAATACGGTGCTTTCAAAATGTTAGTATTTACTCTCTGGTAAAGTCTTGACATGATCTGGTCACACGTGATAGAGATAGATATGTTTTAGTATTTTCAGCTGACTGTCAATTGTGTATGAACGTTTTTAAGGTTTTATCTAGGTAGAACCCATTTTAAGAAATTAAATATTCAGAAATTCAGAAACAACATATAGATAGATAGGACCTACTATATTCAAGTTAATACTTTATTTCCCAAAGTCTAGAATTCCACTCTAAAAATGATATTTTAGATAGTTTTTTAAATCTATTTTTAAAAATTTTTTATTTATTTTTGAGACAGAGAGGCAGAGCGCAAGTAGAGGAGGGGATTTTAGATAGTTTCAAAGTCACAGGTGAAACTGTATTTCTTTGAAGGTAGTGGATAGATCTCACTGTTCAGTGTTTTATTCTTAAAAGCTAATTTTATTAATTTCCTCTGTAGAATTGAGACCACTAAATGTCCTTAATTATCCAGAAGCAAAAGGACTGGATTTTTCCCGAGTGTCTTTAAAAGCAGTTTTTATAGCTCCAGTAGGAATGCGTGTGATTTCCCCCAAAATGTCCATTGACCAGCATAGGAACTCAGGCAGTAGATCAGCTTTGACAGACTGTATAATTTTCAGAGGTATTTTTTGACAAAAGTATTACAACTCTTATAGTGTTAGAATAGAACATTGCAGACTCATTTAGATAAATGATTCTTTTCTTTTTTTCATTTACCAAAGACCAATTGTATATCTAGTGGACTTACTTGCCCAAAATACATGAACACAAGCTAATCTGCTTTTTTAAAAAAATTTTTGTAGGGGGTGGGCACCTGGGTAGCTCAGTCGGTTAAGCGTCCAGCTTTGGCTCAGGTCATGATCTCATGGTTCATGGGTTCAAGTTCCACACCAGGCTCTGTGCTGACAGCTAGCTCAGAGCCTGGAGCCTGCTTCAGATTCTGTGTCTCCCTTTCTCTCTGACCCTTCCCTGCTCGCGCTGTCTCTCTCTGTCTCTCAAAAATAAATAAAAAAACAAAAAAAATTTAATCCACTTTTTAAAAGCATACTTTTGGAATCTTTAAGTTAGATATAGTTAAGGGTAACCTTAGTGGAATGAACACTTTTAGCTCTTTCTTTGCTTCTCTTTGAAAAGATTAGCAGAATATGTTTGTATAGGTAAAAATGCAACTGCTTTTCTTAATTAAGGGGTGATTTAATTAGGACAGTTCAGAAGTCAAAGTAATAAATGTTGGTTTACTAAGATAGTTGTGTGCCTTTTATTCATCAAAAGTATTCAACAACAATGAGAATACATGTATTATTAGTGTTTTTGTGAAATTCAAATGAGATTAAATTTAACTATAGAGTTAGAATTTTTGTATTTTTACATATCTTTCTTATTTTTAATATTTCTGTATTTTTTCTATATTAAATTTTAAAAATTAAGCATCATAGGAAGGTCTCTTTGCTTTGAACCTATTTGCTAATTTTACTGTGATAATACATAGTTCTTAAAGCAGCTTTGTGAGCATTCCCTGTTTCTTATGTCCTGGAAGAAGCTAAGCTGAGGCGGTAAGGAAGCAGCGTGAACAGCCTCTCGGCAATGGGAAGGGCAGCCTTGACCCTTTGGAATGTTCCAGGGTCTCTGTGATAGTCCACGAGGTTTTCCTGTAATTCCCGGCCCCCTGTAAGGTTTAGTGTGCTCTGGCTACCCCTCTGCTTCCCATGCTCCCTGCTTGTCTCTCCTGCCCTGCTGTCTGTGATCGCTGTTCCACTCTCTCTTATTCTTAGGATGTATGAGACACCAGGCTAAGCACTTTATTTAATTCTGTTAGCTCAGTATCATAGTTGAAACCTTAATTTCCCCATTTTGAAATTGAAGACATGGAGTTTTAGTGCTGTTACGAAATGTGCCCAAGGTGATAATGCATCTAGAAAGCAGGAGAAGTGAGGGTTTATTTAAATCCAGGCATCTATCAATTCCCGTGCCATTGTCTTTGGCCTCTGGTGGCTTCCATTGCTAAAGCAGCTTCCTGACTTTGCCCTGTTTTACTGTGTTCATGCAGTTGATCATTCTTTGAGATCACCTCCTTAATTTATTTGTTGATCCTTCTCTCTTCCTTCCTGTCGGATGCTTACAGTCTTGTTCTTGTCATATATCCAGTTCTAGAAGAGTGCATGGAGATAGTAGGTGCTCAGTGAATTTATTTGCTTAATTTTCAATAAGAACTTTTATTGAAATTAACTTTTCAAGGAGTTTGTGGGTCTCTGGATCTCCATCTGTGGACCCAGTTAAGAATACCTGCACTAAGGTTTTACTACTTGACCCTCACTAACCTTCAGGATGTCATTGTGTGGTGCTAAAGTCATGCCTTTGTTAAGTTCAAGTTTATATTCCCTAAATAAATATAGTAACAAGCCTTAGATCCCATGCTTCATTAATTATAACATTTTAAAAGACAGAGGCAAAGTTTTCCTCAGGTTACACAGTACGTTTTTTTAAATGAGTTAGTAAGGAATGTGACTATTTTAAAAGTATTTGCTAGTTCTCTTATATTACATCCTTTCAGCTAGAGGCTTCCAGTACCATGTGCTTTGATTTTAAATCCACATTGCTGGGAAATCCTAGTGAGAATTAGGAACTTTAAAACCAGTCATCCTCCTCAGAATTATTCTTATTATGCCAGGCTTTTAGAGTCCATCGGTAGGAATATCCTGCTGGTATGTTTAGGGTCTACAGAGATTTTTTTTTTTTTTAAGCATATTATGTGGGCTTGCAATCCAATTTTTAAAGTGAATATGTGTTTTGTTTGTTTTAGCCTGGTAAATCATCAGTATCGTTGAGATCATCTACCTTTAAAGAAATGCCTTTCAATAAATAAATATGTAAATAAATACATACATGCATACATTCATACCTTTCAAAGTTCATGATACATGCCTCTTTAAATCATGTGAACAGTTACATCACTTAAGGCAGAAAAAGCACATTTGTAGATTGTCCTATTTCTGATTAGTCCAAGGACCATACAAGTCTAAGTTCATCTTTTCAGTTTTCATTTTGGATCCAAGTAGTTTTCTAAATAACTGCATCCAACTAGTATAAATAAATATGTAGTCAGCTCGGTTGTAAGTTGCAGTGATATGTGGAGATCATTTTTAGACTTTTAAAGAATGTTTTATTTTTCAAAAATTAAGTCATCTATGGTGACTATAATTGTACTTATGTTAGGTCCATAGTACAGAAAATTAAGTAAACCCCAGATTTATTTTATCTCCCCAGATGACAATACCTTCATTTTTCTCCTTCTTCCCCTCATAAATTAGTTCACTATTAATTTTTCATACATAATGACTCAACCTCTATTTCTTTATTTTTAAAACATTAAAACACAAAAATTAACATTAGGATAGTTAATTGCAAGGGCAAGTAAAGGAATATTTAACTACTTTCTTTTTTTTTTTTAATGTTTATTATTCTGAGAGAAAGAAAAAGAAAGGGAGGGACAGAGAGAAGGAGAGAGAGAGAATCCCAAGTAGGTTTGGCACTGTTAACATAGAGCCTGACACGGGACTCGAACCCACAAACCTTGAGATCATGACCTGAGCCAAAATCAAGTTGAATGCTCAATCATTAGCCATCCAGGCGCCTCCAAACTACTTTTCTTAGGTCATTCTCAGAGTGTCATCTGTCTTTTCCTCTGTCAGTTTTTAATAATCTGTTTTGCCGAGAATGATATGAAATTACTATGTTCTTATAATCCTCGTAAATTGGACTAGCTCATTCAGGAAATGCTTCAGCTGTAGATCAAGAACCCAAAAAATGTTTATGTTCTAGGACTTTGTAATTTCACTTCTGAAAATTTATATGGAAAAATTGAAACCAGTGACCCAAATTAAAACACTGGGCGCATGACTGAATTGTGGCAGATGGAGTCTTTAGAATGTTAAACAGACATTAAAAAATCATTTATAAAGACTAAACACAGAAGATGCTTATAATATTGAGAGTGAAATATAAAATTCAACTTTTTTTGCAACTGTCTGAAGTGAAAGATAAGCATATGTTACAGTTTTATTAAAAAAAGAAGCAAGCACTGTAAGATGAAAACTAGCATGTGGCTGTGTGATTGTTGCCATTAGACAATTTATTTAAAAGCCACATGGGTCGGCAAGAATGGCCTCTTCTAATATTTTGTCTTATAAAAAATCTTTATAGGCAGAATAGTTTTACTGTATTTTTAAGAAAACATGCTGCATAGTAAGGGTATATGGGGTAATTCTAATACTGGAAGACTTTGTAAAGGGAAGTAATTTTTGTAGAGTTTCAGTTCAAATCTTTAGCTTCTTAGATGATCTGTGTTCTAACTTGTTCATGTTCAAATTGTATTAGAGAAAATGATGTGTGTGTATATAGGTGTATATATATGTATATATATGTATTTACATACATATGTGGGGGGGTGTGTGTGTATAGATGTACATAGATGTATATAGATGTACATATATGTCTTATAAAGTCAGTGAAGGCACATCAGCAGTGAGCATGGACCCCAGACAAATACTATAAGGGGCAAAATCAGCTGCGTAACGTGATGTTGGTTGTCATGCTCTATTGTCATACTCTGTATTTTTCTTTTTCAGACTTTATCAAAGAAAGCGAGAGATGGAAAACTGTTACCTGAAGAATACCAAGGTGGATCTTTTAGGTAAAATTTAAACTCTGAATTATCAGTAGCATCAAACAGACAACCAGACCTAGAAGTCTGTGTCAGCCCTTTTCTTTCTGAAGCATTTTTTTTTACTTTAAGCAAAATATTGAGGCTGGTAGGAGCCTGCTAGTGTTAGCTAGTTAACCTATTCATTTGCTCTCGGAATGACATGTAGGTTCTGAAACTAAAAAAAATATGTTTACAGAGACGCCTGGGTGGCTCAGTTGGTTAAGCGTCCAACTTCGGCCCAGATCATGATCTCATAGTTAGTGGGTTCAAGCCCCACATTGGGCTCTCTACTGATAGCTCAGAGCCTGGAGACGACTCTAGATTCTGCGTCTCCCTCTGTCTCCGGCCCTCTCCCACTCGTGCTCTGTCTCTCAAAAATAAACAGTAAAATATATTATATTTATAAATATAATAGCTTTATAAACCTCAAGTTATTTTTGTTGTTTTCTATTCGTGATCTCTTTTAAGATACTTCAGGGGAAAATATTAATATTTCAATCCTTTAGATATTATCAGTGATTTAAAGTGTCACTTTCATACAGTGTGTAGTATACCGAGTATAGTGTGAATGTTTCAAAAATGGAAGAACACAGGTTTCAGTGTAACCAACCAAAGCAAGCTGTAGACCATTACCAGCATCCCAGAAACTTCCCTCTACCCCTTCGTAATTATTCCCCTGGCAAAGGTAACCACCATTCTGAAAATTATTGCCATAGATTTGTTTTGCTACCGTTGTTTGGTCTTTATGTAAATAATATGCATTCCTCAGTGTCTGACTTCTTTCACTCAACATTAATGTCTGTGAGATTACCGTGTTGCAATGTGAAGTAGTTACTTCTTTAGTTTTGCAGCATAGGGTATTTTGTAGTGTATTGTATAAATGTGCCAGTATCTGCTTTTTACTCTTGGGCACATGTTGTTTACGGTTTGGTGCTGTTACCGATAATGGTGCCCTGACTATTCTGATCAGTGCTTTACAGTGAATATATTTGTTGCATAGACCTGAAAGTGGAACTCCAGAATTAAAAGCTTTAATGGATTCTGCCAGTTTTCCAAAACAGTTGTACAAATTTATACTTCCAGTAACAGTGTGTGAGGATTCTTGTCGCTTCATATTGTCACCAACCCTTAGTAATGTTAGGTTTTAAATTGTAACAGTTCTTGAGGTATATAGTGGTACTCTTTGGGGCCAAGCAAATTAATGCTGCTGAATACGATTTTCATTTATCTTTCAGCCTTTTGGGTATCTGGTAACATACCAGATAAAGTAGCTGTTGATATCTTATGTCCATTTTTAAAAATGACCTGGGGAAGGCTCTTAGTCCCAGATACACAAACCTTTATATAGGATACATATTATTTCAAATATCTTCTCCCACTCTGTCCCTTGCCTCTGGGACTTTTTTCACAGTATTTTTAATGAACACAAGTTGTGAATTTTAATGAAATTTTATTTTTTAGTTTTTTGTTTTGTTTTGGTGTTTTTACAGCTTATACTGTTTGTTTTCTGTTTGGAAGTACTGCCTATCCCAGAATTACTAAGTTATTTTCCTATGTTATTTTCTAGAAGTTTTACAACTTTTCACATGTAGATCACAGTGCATCTGAAATTAGATTTTGTATATGATTTGATATGGATGTTAATACATGTGGATATTAATTACATTGACCCAGCCTCATTTGTTGAAGAGCTGACTCCTTTTCCATGGCACTGAGAAAGTGACCATGTATGTGTTTTTGTCTGTTCTATGTTGTCTCTTCAGTTGGCCTGTGTGTTCATCCCTTGCTGGGTACCACCAAGCTATAACCTTTGATACCTGGTAAAGAAGTCTTTAATTTTGTTCACCCTCAAAAGTGTCTTCGTGGCTCTTTATATTCCCAAGTAAATCTCAGAATCAGCTTATCACTTTTTATATACATTGCACATGCATACAAACCTTGCTGGGGTTTTGGTTGGGATGGCTTTAGATCTTTTGATCAGTTTGAGAAGAGTTGACATCTTTCCAGCATTGAATCTTCCAGGCAGTGAACATGGTATAAAACCATTGTTTATTCAGTTCTTTGGTTTTTTTCAGTTCTGTTTTATACTCTTCTATATAGAGGTCTTATTAGATGTATTTCTTAATATCTGTTTCTTGCTACTATTGTAAATGGTATTGTTTTTAAATTTTATTTTTAACTACAGCAACCTGTACATAGATATAAAATGAATTTTTACATTGGCCTTTTTATCTGGTGTTTTAGCTAAATTCACTTATGTATCCTACTGTTTTATCTGTAGAGGCTTAGATTTTTCTGTGTACACAATCAATTCATCTGTGAATAATGACTGTTTTCTTTTTTTCTGTTTTTTAAAAGTTTATTTTGAGAGAGAGAGTGCGAGCAAGTGAGGGGCAGAGAGAGAGGAAGAGAGGAAATCTCAAGCAGGCTCTGTGCTGCCAACACAGAGCCCAGTGTAGGGCTCAGTCCCACAAACCGTGAGTCATGACCTAAGCTAAAACCAGTAGACACTTAACTGACTGAGCCACCCAGATGCCCCATGACTATTTTATTTCTTTTTTCCAGTCCTCCTTATACCTCGTCATTTCTTTTTCTTGTCATATTCCACTGCCAGGGATTTCCAATTCAATGCTGAATGAATGTTTTATTAGACATACTATTTATATATGTGTTGATATTTGTTTTTGGATACTTTTGTAAATGGAATCTTTGTCTTTGTCTTTGGTCTTTGAGTAACCTGGTATAAAGTTCTGTATCAGTTTTTTGGTAAAGGAAAACATAGGCTTCCAGGAAAGGGTTCTTTTCTTTGACTGAGGACATGTCACCTTCAGAGATTTTTGTTTCCCCCTAGTATTTCCAACTTGGGCATGTTTGGCATTGACGAATTCACTGCAGTGATCAACCCTCCTCAGGCCTGCATTCTGGCTGTTGGGAGATTCCGACCTGTGCTCAAGCTCACGCAGGACGAAGAGGGGAATGACAGGCTGCAGCAGCACCAGCTCATAACGGTCACCATGTCAAGTGACAGCCGAGTGGTGGATGATGAACTGGCTACCAGGTTTCTTGAAAGTTTTAAAGCAAACCTAGAGAACCCTATCCGACTGGCCTAGTTCTCCAAGAAGTTGGTCTTTGGCTTAGTTCATCGGGTAGCTGTTACTAGAACCTACACTGTTACACTGTTAGAAAACAATTAGGTTTATAAACGCGAAGTGGATGAGTTGTTTATTATTTAAAGTGAACGAGTTTGGCCCGAGTTGTTTTCATTTTCAGTTTGGGTTTGATGTTATAGAAATAAATAACAAACTGTAACTAGTAAAAGAAAGAGAACACTTGGTTAGTCAGGTTCATTTTTAACCTCTGGTGCTGTCCTCAAGTGAAATGTAAATTAAAGTGTTTGGCTCATGTGAGCATTATAGACTATTTGAGAATGTATGATAATTGTAAAATGGAAAAATTGTTAGAACTAATTATGTTGAAATTGGAAGTGATCTTCTAAGAGAAGCCCATAAATTTAAGCAGCGGGACCTCACTTTTTATAAGCACTGCTCTAGATATACTTGAACAATTTAATATGTACAGAAGTTTATTCTGGATAATAGTAAGGATCACATTGTATTAGGGGTTGTGGCAACATTATTGAATTTTTTTATGTATATAAAGCCATAGGTTTTAGAGTGGTTTCTGCCAGTCTTATTTTTCACTTCTATGACACTGTGAACTTCTATAGAGGAAGAATCAAAAAGTCAAAAATAAGAGAGCGAGACCAAAACATATGTTTTCAGTAATGTTGTAGTTAAAATACCTAAACTTTCTGAAATAAACTGTTCACCTTCATATTAAGTTGGAATATATTAAAATAAATTATCCTATTTCCTACCAAACATTTTAAATTAGTGTTAATTTAAACACAGAATGTTGTTTTTAGTGCATTTTAATCAAGTTTGGATTGTGCAATAAAATGTGAGAAAATATAAAAACTTCTTTATTTTTTAAATGTTAGGACACAGCCATTTAGCAAACCCTTGAAGTTGGATAGCAATTTGCCTGGGACAGCTTATAAGGAATTCTACAGGAGGAAAGAAAGAGTTTAAACTGGATCCAACATTAGGGAAACAACGGATATTATGGGATGTAAAAGAGAGAGAGAGTAGAAGGGAGATCTTATGAGGTAGGAGGAACTCTCCTTTTTATTCTATGACTAGTATGAACTTTTTTACTGAATATTGTAAAAAAGAAGAACTTGTTTCTCTCTTTTAACAACTGCACCACAGTCAGCACGGAACCGTCCTGAAATCGGGTGCTCATTTAAATACCCAGTCCCGAAAGGCTCGCAGTAGCGGCTGCTGCCCGGCGTCCCCGGAAGACACGCCCGTGGCAGCGGGCTCACCACGCAGCTCCCGCGGAACAGCTCCTGAGGCCGGTGGAGCCCCAGCATGTCCGCGGTCAGCAATATGCTTAAACCAGTTACTCAGTTCTAACAGGCTGTGTTTTCAAAGTAGTCTTAAAAACCTTTGTCACATTAACAGTTTCATTAAAATTGTCACCAAGTGCTTTTTTCAAAATAACTTTCATAAGTTATGTTACTTTCAGTTTTAACTGGAATTATTTGGTTTTCCCTCATTTTTTATCTGAGGAATAGAACTTGAGACAGCCACAACTAAGTGTGGCTTGGAGCGGCTTCCACAGAGCGACTGGCACACACGGTAGAGCCTCTCTGTCCCCTGCAGGGAGACGGGCGCTCAGCGCCACCACTGCCAGCCGCGGAGAGTGGTGAACTGCACAACAGAAATGCCCTGCACGCTTGAGACGTTTTGATTTTTCATGGGTTCGCCTCTCAGCTTTTGGTACAAATTCATTCTGACTGGAAGCATTTTCTCAAATATTTACACTGAGTATGTAAGGAAATTGGCCATAACACTGATCTGAGAAAGAAATACTGTGAACACAGTAATGTGGTTTGGCTTATTCTAGAGAATGAGCTCTAGGTTGCATGAGGAGGCTCCCGCCTCCAGTTTTTATATAGATATATAAATGCGTTTATACACACACACACATGTAAACATATATGTGTTTATTTTTTATGTATATTATTTATGTATACTTTGTGTATATAATAGGTGTTTGTAGTACTGATAGGTGTCACACTGAGAGGATATAAAAATTAAATTTTATATCTGGTCATCTTTTTTCTCATTTAATCTGGAAAATTAGTAAAATGTGGGAAAGACTTCTAAGGAAAAGGCAACACATATTTCAGTTAACACTTGGGCATGAAAATAAATACCAGTGAATGTTAGCATTTATAAGTCAAATGGCCCTGCTTCTCTGATTGCAGTTTATAGGTGACATTTCCAGAGTTTGTTCACTCCTTTGTTTGAAACATTTACTAAGAGATTTATGGGCACTAGTACAGCGATCTTATATATAGTGTCAAGTGGAACTTTTATTTTGAAATATTTTTCTTCTTTGCATTTTGGACTTAATTTCACATTAAATTGTTTAGGCCAGCCATTCAGGCATTTCTAACCATTTAACTGAAAGATAGGTGGTGCTGTGAGTTAATGGATTATAGTTAGAGGGTGGAAAAAAAGGAAAATGGCATTTAAATCTTTGTGTTCAAGGCAACGGTATCCTCATTACACATTGCTTCATGATGGTCTTTGTCTCAGGTGACGTGAAGAAGTAAAAGAACCAAGTATGTTGCAGGTAAGAATTAACTGCTAATTTAAATATGGCCTTATTCATGAGAAACTTCTGTTAATTTTTCAGTCACCAGAAGTAACTGCACAAAACTGCTGTAAGGTTAGGCTGGCCGGTCACAACAGGGAGAGGACAGCAGTCCCCAGGAACCATCTGGAAGCTTGTGCATTAATGAAAGAGTGCATTAACCAGACTCTGCACTAGGTCAGGGGACTTTAGAGAAGGGAGGAAGTGAAGAATAGTGTACATGTAACTTGCTATGGTCTGTTATAAATATTTGGAGTGGACGTGTGTGCTGTCAGATAATGCGGCAACAGTATTGTAATTTCCCGGTCCAAAACACGGTTCTCCAGAGCCCACATCACCGGTATCCAAAAGATTGTTATTTACAGCAAATGATATATTTCAGAAGACATTTAAACTTTTTGTAAATGGAAAAAGCAGCGGTCTTCCAATAACATAATTTTAAATAGTTTTGTGGACTTATAAAGTTTACATTCTAGTGTTTCCATTGGTTGCAGCAGATGGGAACAAACACTGGGTCAGAGGAAAGGCTTGGTTTGTCTGGACTTGTGATATTGAATGAAACTTTAAAGGCATAAAGCTGTGTTCTGAAAGATGATTAGCCTCTGTTAGTAGCAGTCTTATTTTTTTGATATATGAAAAGCTTACTTTCACATTTTATCACTCATCTGTATTTTTTGCAACAAGTCCAAGCAGCCTTTTCTTCCTAGGAAAGCAGATAACTTTTAAACCTCTAACTTAACCTCTACTACACATGATATATACAATGAAAGGAAACGTGGGCTTTTATTAAAAGTTGAGAAATTACGGGGTGCCTGGGTGGCTTAGTCGGTTGAGCATCCGGCTTCGGCTCAGGTCATGATCTCACAGTTCATGGGTTCGAGCCCTGCATTGGGCTCCGTGCTGACAGCTCAGAGCCTGGAGCCTGCTTCGGATTCTGTGTCTCCCTCTCTCTCTGACCCTCCCCTGCTCGCGCTGCCTCTCTCTTTCTCTCAAAAATAAATAAAAAGCAGTAAAAATTTTTTAAGTTGAAAAATTATTCACAAAATCACTAATTAGTCATGACTTGCCTTTATTCACACCAGAAATAATTTGTTTTCTGAAATTCCTTCGTTTATGAAATCTTTTATTACCCCATCACTTAAAAATAGATCTTTTTTTGATACTGTTGAGATCAAATGAGATATTAGTTATAGGACTTCATAAAGCATAAAGTATCATATACACGTAAATTGTCAAAATGTCAATCATATAAATTGCACTTATTCTACTTCTTTCTAGTGGCTCATCAGCAGCCTGTTTGGTAAAGAGTGGCAATTGTCAGGGAACTATAGGAGAGCACTCAATAAGTTACTGTCCTTCTCAACAGAACAGCTCTTTAGTACATACTTTGTGCTCCAAATATTAAACCAAGAATATTTTAGCCTGGGTTCAACTTGATCTAAAAATTATTTTGCTCTTGGTAAAAACTTTATTTTTCTGTGCCTCAGTATTCTTAACCTATAAAAACAAATCAGGGAACAGAAGGGAAAAATAATCGTGGTGATGGTGGTTGCTAGTCTTATTTAATCTTCTCAATTCCATAAGGTGGGTAGAGCCTACTTTAACGCATCATTGTGAGTCAGGGTAATTAATGAAACAAACTCAAGAGATGATGTAATTTGGCCAGAGGCACATGGCTCACGTACCACAACTGGGATTTGAACCCAGATCAGTGCAGCTCCCAAATTGAAGCTCACCACAGTGCAAGTTGTACTAGTGCTGAGAGAGTTGGGTGTCACACACAGCACCTCCTACTTGGAGTAACTGAAGGTCCTGCTCCTCAGTGGTAACACTGATATGTTCGCTACATGACCACTCTTAAATCAGTTCGTATTTTTTCTGTAATAGTTCTCCTTGTGTCCTTCTGGTAATTGTATGCAGAGAGTGCTGAAGGATTTTCGTTTTCATTATGGACACTCCCTGTTAACTGGAAGTGCTGAAGTTAAGTGCTATAACTTCTCCCTCTGAATGGAAGGCTTATAAAAATATCAACTTAAGAAATGAGGGGCTTAGTTTCTCTAAGGATACAAATATGATATACTCTACATTTAAAAAAATTTTTTTTAATGTTTTTATTTATTTTTGAGAGAGAGAGAGACAGAGCATGAGCAGGGGAGGGTCAGAGAGAGAGGGAGACACAGAATCAGAAGCAGGCTCCAGGCTCTGAGCTAGCTGTCAGCACAGAGCCCGACATGGGGCTCAAACCCACGAACCGTGAGATCATGACCTGAGCTGAAGTGGATGCTCAATCAACTGAGCCACCCAGGCGCCCCTATACTCCACATTTAATAAATACCTGAGAATCTGGTCCAAGTTCAGAAGTGAAAGTAGCTATTCCCAATTTTTCCTTTGCAGGCTCCAGACTTCTGTGGACAACCAGTGTCAGTCAAGGTCTAATCTTGTATACTGACCTTGTTAGTCAGGGACCACTGGTTGCAGTTCACCGTCTGGGAGAGTTCATTGGGTTGTCGAGGCAAGATCTGTCCATCAGGGGAAACAGGAAGCGGCTCTCCAGGGCACAGGTGAGCCTCAGGCACTGGGCTGGTGCACTGAGAGGGCTCAGGGTGCCACGGCGGGTGGGAGGCCTGGAGCACA
>NC_043710.1:25815792-25817157 GCF_006229205.1 Suricata suricatta | reverse complement strand
AGTTATTAATTTATCAATAATGAACACATGATTTGGTGTCGAAATGAAAGGCCCACAGATTACATAATGTATTGAGTAATGAGATCAAGTTAACTGGAAGAGCTGCCTGGTGCTCATGGGTGAATGAAGTTGGTCTCCGAACCTACTAATTTGATATTTAGCATTAAAGAGATGGGATGCTAAAAATAGAACTTGATTCTCACTTGCTTAGTTTTGCTTAGTTAGCTGGAGAGCCCAAAGATGATCATGATTCTCTGAAAATAAATTTAACAGATGGTGCCTTGAGATGTGAAACTATGGGCGTGAAGATACCTAAAGATGTATCTGTCCTGGCACGTGACTCACTCCATTAACAGAACACATCTGCACACCCGACAAGACATCTTCCAAAAAGCAGAGGCTGGGGAAGAGGTAAGGGAATAGAGGCAATATTAAAATACGTTTCAATTAAACAGGGCATGGGCACTTACTCCTAAACGAACTTGACTTTCTTTAAGCATGATCATCTTGGCAAGAACATTTTCTTGCAGGTAATAGGGTGTAAAGCCTTCTCTGCCCACTCTGTTTCTAAGCACTGTTGGAGTTAAAGCTACTCATGGTATGCACAGGTACTGAGTCAAGGTTAAACAAGATGGGCTGCTGATACCTGTATATTAGGTGTGTCTAAGGTGCTAAATATTTGGCTGCTGAAATTAGAGAAGCCAGAAACAAAAGGGAATTGGTTAAAACTGGTAAAAATCTGCTTCAAATGTCACCTCCTCCAGGAAGCCTGCCCCTTGACCCAGGCACACACTTTGATTAAAGAACTTACTGAATTGTGTATCACTTATCTGGTGGTTTAGCTGAGGGCAAGGGCCATTAAGCTATGAATCCTCAGTGCTGATGCACAGGAGACGCTCATCACTGTTGAATGAACATTTTACTTTTGTTTCACACTTTAATCAATGTCCTCCCTAGGAAATAGGCAGAATTATTTGAGATGAAGTGACAGTATTTTCAGTATTACCTGCAGCCTAGGTAGGTTTTTACCCACAAATCAGGTCTAATGTAGACTGCTATGCTTCTCTAAGATGTCTAATTATTTGGTGTTTTTCCAAATAATGACATCATACTTTATTTCCCAGCCTTTCTGGTTGGGTTTTTTGTGCCAGTTATTGATTTATTGTCTCTCAACTTCAAATTTACCCTTTAATAGCTGTTGTAAAATAATGAATGCAATTCTCCTAAGCATTTCTCCTTTTACAGCAAAATGATGGTAAGCTTTCTCAGGAGCATGAGGGAACAAGAAGCTGTGTTTGTTCCTGCCATGTGTCCAGAACGGCCTTCCTAACAGTAAGTCCCCACGGCCCTCTCAATGCAGACACC
>NC_043710.1:25814327-25815692 GCF_006229205.1 Suricata suricatta | reverse complement strand
GGTGTCTGCATTGAGAGGGCCGTGGGGACTTACTGTTAGGAAGGCCGTTCTGGACACATGGCAGGAACAAACACAGCTTCTTGTTCCCTCATGCTCCTGAGAAAGCTTACCATCATTTTGCTGTAAAAGGAGAAATGTTTAGGAGAATTGCATTCATTATTTTACAACAGCTATTAAAGGGTAAATTTGAAGTTGAGAGACAATAAATCAATAACTGGCACAAAAAACCCAACCAGAAAGGCTGGGAAATAAAGTATGATGTCATTATTTGGAAAAACACCAAATAATTAGACATCTTAGAGAAGCATAGCAGTCTACATTAGACCTGATTTGTGGGTAAAAACCTACCTAGGCTGCAGGTAATACTGAAAATACTGTCACTTCATCTCAAATAATTCTGCCTATTTCCTAGGGAGGACATTGATTAAAGTGTGAAACAAAAGTAAAATGTTCATTCAACAGTGATGAGTGTCTCCTGTGCATCAGCACTGAGGATTCATAGCTTAATGGCCCTTGCCCTCAGCTAAACCACCAGATAAGTGATACACAATTCAGTAAGTTCTTTAATCAAAGTGTGTGCCTGGGTCAAGGGGCAGGCTTCCTGGAGGAGGTGACATTTGAAGCAGATTTTTACCAGTTTTAACCAATTCCCTTTTGTTTCTGGCTTCTCTAATTTCAGCAGCCAAATATTTAGCACCTTAGACACACCTAATATACAGGTATCAGCAGCCTATCTTGTTTAACCTTGACTCAGTACCTGTGCATACCATGAGTAGCTTTAACTCCAACAGTGCTTAGAAACAGAGTGGGCAGAGAAGGCTTTACACCCTATTACCTGCAAGAAAATGTTCTTGCCAAGATGATCATGCTTAAAGAAAGTCAAGTTCGTTTAGGAGTAAGTGCCCATGCCCTGTTTAATTGAAACGTATTTTAATATTGCCTCTATTCCCTTACCTCTTCCCCAGCCTCTGCTTTTTGGAAGATGTCTTGTCGGGTGTGCAGATGTGTTCTGTTAATGGAGTGAGTCACGTGCCAGGACAGATACATCTTTAGGTATCTTCACGCCCATAGTTTCACATCTCAAGGCACCATCTGTTAAATTTATTTTCAGAGAATCATGATCATCTTTGGGCTCTCCAGCTAACTAAGCAAAACTAAACAAGTGAGAATCAAGTTCTATTTTTAGCATCCCATATCTTTAATGCTAAATATCAAATTAGTAGGTTCGGAGACCAACTTCATTCACCCATGAGCACCAGGCAGCTCTTCCAGTTAACTTGATCTCATTACTCAATACATTATGTAATCTGTGGGCCTTTCATTTCGACACCAAATCATGTGTTCATTATTGATAAATTAATAACT
>NC_043710.1:25802192-25814227 GCF_006229205.1 Suricata suricatta | reverse complement strand
AATCTACACATACACTGACCATGAAAATATGATACTATTCAAATAACGTAATGTGTCCCAAACATTCTTCTGAATGCTGTATATAGATTATTAGCTCACTATATCCTCACACCCCCCTGGGATAGGTATCAGTATGATCAGAACTTCATGGAAGACACATTAAATACTTTGTCTGAGATCCCACAGCTAGCAAGTAGGACAAGAGTCAGGACAGGCACTCTGGCCCCAGAGCCTCACAAAAGATTTCTCCTTTTAAAAATGCCAGTCTGTTAGGAAATTCTGGAGCTTAACACATGAAAAAGACACGAGTCAAGGACATAGATGCCTCTATATTAACAGATGCCTGTTAATATAGTGATAACAGCTTGTTGAACTCAGTAGCACCTCCTACAAGAATATCATAGAAATGAGTCTGACTCAAGCCACAGTAATGTGACATTCAGTGTCCTCTAGTCTTTCATATTAATGAGTGACATGTTCCTTTAATCTTCTGATTCCTGAAGAGGTGGTAGTTGATATGGATTAATAATTGAGGGTCAAATGGAAAGACACCTTGACATTCTTATTTACAGGACAAACTTTTGGGTAATGACCAGAGTTCCTTAATTTTTCTCTGAGATAACAAGTTCTGGAAAAAGAAATGTCTAATAATTTTTTAAAAGCATAGTAAATGTCTCTGTGCTTCAGTATATATGTTCTTTCTGTGCAGATACTTCATAAGATACTGATACCAGGTAAGTAGAGACATCTTGATTTTTCCCCAACTGTTTTGCAAGTTTCTTGGATATGTTCTTGTTTGAAGTATTATCACTTCACCCCTCATCTCACTATTGTCGTCATAGCTATTAATTCAAAATACAAAACACAAGACTCATGCCTGGTAAGATTCTAGACTGGGTTTCTCCCATCTTCCGCCCTCCTAATCCCCTCATATGTCAGTCTTACCTTCATGCTCACTTCCTTTTTTAAGGGCCTGGGGACTCTTGTTGGAGTCATTCTGTGCCTAGATTTCAAGGACATACTGATCAAGTAAGAATGTTACCATTTGTCAAGACTAACCCATAGCGCTATGCTTTCCATAAGATGAGTTCTGTGGCCAATTTCCCTATATGGTGGGTAGATATGTGAACATTTTTGGCTGGTAGCAGAGCCCTCTCTTATTTGAAGGTCAAAGAAGGCTTTTTTTGTCTATTTATGTTTGCAGTACCTTGTAGAAGACATTCGAAAGCAACTTATCTTTTGAATGATGAAGAACCTTTTATGTGCATCAATTGTGTTTTTCTCATAATTGAAAGATTACACTCTCTTTAAATGGAGGGCGACTCTTTAGAAATGGTTTCTAGTTCATGGTACTCAGATAACATATTTGGTAGACTTTTGCCTCTTTTTTTAAGATAAACATCATTAAGGAGAAGGTGAGGTGGGAGGAATAAGACAAATAGAAAAGTATTCATGGTATTAAATAGACACCTAGACAAGGACTCAGGGTTAACATGGACAGTCAGTAATTTGATTTGATTAGAGACAGGACAGGCTTTTTAAAAAATAAACTTTAAAGTTTCATTGCAATCTATTTTTCCGGCTTTAAAGTAAAATCCTTAGTGATTAGTGTTGGGTATTGGCCTAAAGTCACCAAACAAAACTACCAAGTAACAGATTTTTTAAAATTTCTATACATCTTGGTTTTGTAACTGCATTCTATTTCACCTTTAGACAGACATTTTTTAAATCACAAGCAATGACCATTCAAAAATAAACATGTAAGAAGCCATGGTGCACGTGGGTACTCTGCGTGCTGAAAAGTGGAGACCCTCACTGGGCTTTTTGTTATGTACCCCGATCATGTACCAAATCTGACAGGAAGATTCAAATTCCTTCTGTTCCCTACTTCAACACTTTCATATTCCCCTCTTCTCTGCTCCCAAGGAGACATCTGACATGGATTCAAGCGGGAGGATATTTATTAGGCAGTGGTGCCAAAACTGCCATCTGTTAGGGTTCATTCTTTCTTTCCACACGGCAGGTGTGGTCGGATCAGCCTAAAGCTGTTCCTACTTGGAAGGCAGCCTTCTTAGAAAGGGCTGGATTAGGCAGATTAAATTATCTGCTTCGGGTCTTTAGGAAAATCTCTTTTCCTTTTGATTTGTGTTCTTGTACAATTCTTTGTATTTTTCTTGACAGGAGAAGGGTAAACTTAATGGCTGAGATAAGGGTGTGGACCTAGAGCATAGAAGCCAAAGAAGCTGTTGAACTTGTTTTTGTTCTTGGCTTAGGCAGTGGCGTGTTGGTAAATGTTTAACAACTGGCTCTCTGGGGGGAAATGTATAGGTACATATAGTCAGATGTACGGCTATTATCAATTTCACTGCTATATAAACAAAGACATATATAACCAGCAAATTGAATCGGATATATAATGCTATTAAATACAATAATGTACAAATACATTAATACAATGCAATAAAATATACAACTCACAAATAATAATAGGACATACAGCACTCTTTATTGTCAATTCTATATAGTTCATTGGTTCTCACAGAACGCAGTTACTGATTTTATGGAATCCTTCTATCTGTGTCCAAACAATGGTTGCAGTTGATGAATAAGTAGGATTCGCAGCATGAATGTTGGTTGATATTTTACTTTACATGAAAGAGTAAGATGAAAGTTAAACCAACCAAGACATATGTTGGTATTTCACTTATTTGTCAATGAAGAGAGTCTCTTCTTCACTGAAATCAGATCATTTTCAGATCCTGGAAGCACATTTCCTCAAATTTTGTGCTATTCACAACATACCAGCTATCAATGGGATATATTTTTCAGTTTTATCTGGATTATTTACATTTTTCTGGCACTTTCTTAAGCCTGGGGATAACCAACAATAAATCAAGCCCTACTTTTTAGCTTTTGCTTTTTGTCTAAATGCTCTGACCTCAAGCTACCAATGGATGTCATGGAATACAGAGTTGGGAAGAGGCACATGGCCACACATCATTATATAACATTTCCTGCCACTAGTACAGATATGATAGACATGAAAAGCGTCAAGAATGTAGATAACAGTACATAAGTAAGAGGTAATGAGCTCTGGGTATTATTTTGGGTTTTGATAATTATTTAATAGCTTATATACCAACTTTTTAAAAAAGTGTTTTCTGTTTTTTATTTATTTTTGAGAGACAGAGAGACAGCATGGGCAGGGGAGGGTCAGAGAGAGAGGGAGACACAGAATCTGAAATAGGCTCCAGGCTCTGAGCTAGCTGTCAGCACAGAGCCCGACGCAATTCTCAAACCCACAAACCGCGGGATCATGACCTGAGCTGAAGCCAAATGCTCAACCGACCGAGCCACCCAGGTGCCCCTATATACCAACTTTTGATAAAGGTTTGCAAAATTCCTGAAACACTCTGCTTACCTTAACAGTACAGCGGTACAGGGGGTACTGCTCCCCCAAGCTGGTTCAAGGCAGCCTCAGCCATTGGCTTTTCACTCTCCAACTCTGACCAGTTCTTCCTTAATGCCCAAGGTTTGGGGGGTGGGGAAGACATGTGCCAAATATGCCTTTTAAAATACAGAATCCAGGGGTGCCTGGGTGGCTCAGTAGGTTAAGCGTCTGGCTTCGGCTCAGGTCATGATCTCACAGTTCATAGGTTCGAGCCCCGCATCGGGCTCTGTGCTGACAGCTGGCTCAGAGCCTGGAGCCTGCTTCAGATTCTGTGTCTCCCTCTCTCTCTGACCCTCCCCTGCTCATGCTGTCTCTTCTCTCAAAAGTAAATAAAATATATTTAAAAAAATTTTTTTAATAAATAAATAAAATGAAATATAGAATTGAGGGCCCTACCCCTGGAGATCAGTCTGAGGCAAGACTCAGAGCTGCAAAACCCAGACCTCCCCAGCTGATTATGGTCTGTAAGGAGATTTAGTGATTAGAGTCTAAGCCAGCCCCCCAGGACCCACAACTTCTGAGTTTGAAGTGGGGTCCCACCAACAAGCTGTCTTTCTTGCCTGGCCTCCTTTCTCCACTCATACATGGTGTCCCTTTGGAACCTCATGGCGCAGAGGTTAGAGTGGGGGCTTCAGGCGGGCAAACATTCATGTGCTTGAGATCCTGGAACTTCTGGGCTATAGTGGCTAGCGCCACTAGTATTCTACGGAAGTCAAAACCAACCCGATTTTTCAGTTCCTAACCAGAAATTCGACTCTTAGAGACCACTGTAAAAGCAGAACTGGATATGAAAGGCTTGTGGGCTCATTAGTTGGAACCATGAGATCTTTTGCTGGGGTTGGCTACTGACTCACGGGGAAGTTTTCTGTTTCAGTAGTCCACAGTTGTAAATGTCACTGTTTAGTAACGCTGGAGAGCAAAGCGTGATTGGCTGTTGTGTTGGTACAGAGCTGGCTCGACAAATGAAAAAGAATGGGGGCCTCCATCAGTTTTTGAGATTAGTTCACAAAAACCGGAAATTAGAACCTATGAAGTAGAGATGGATATTTTTCCAAAGGGCTTTTTGGTTTTTGAAAAGATCCACAGAAAGTTCCCTAGAAAACACCCTTCAGATAGTTTTCAATGGTGCTTACAAAATCCTTATTTTTAAAAAAATTTTGTAAATTTTTTTAAATATTTTGTAGAAGTACATCTATTGCATTAAACACAGGAATCTTACATTCACTGTACAGTATCCAGAACCGGCCTTTTTCTAGTTATGAAATAGGAAATGTGACCCAAATGAGAGGAACTAGGGGGTCACATACGAACACAAAGGGTATGTTTGAGGACAGTAACAACACAACTTTTCTTCTTTGCTAGGCTGAGAGTCACTGAGCCAGCAATTTTGAAATTGCTTTTTGTCCCTGTAACACATCCTGGCCAATGAACTTACTAATGAACATTGAGGAACCTCGGCCTGAGTGAAACTTTTAAATTCCTGAAAAATCCATCATAAGACATATATATGAGGGGAAATAAAATCATGGGTTGATATGGAGCAGGGAGACTGGTCTTCATGCATCCAGATAAACTCAGTTCCACTCACTCATAAAATTCTGGTATGTATTAATTAGCTGTACTTATAATTTCTCAAGGAAAATTTAGAAAGTCAGTGTCCCAGGAAGAACATGAAAAGAATTTTTCAGGGATCATTAGGCATCAAATTGTTCTCCTGAGCAGTTTCCCAGGTCTCCCATGAGCCTTAAGTGCGTTAGTGCATGTGGGCTGTGCTACAAATCGGAACAACAATAGGAGATGATTAGGACATTACGTGAGCTTTTTTTTTTTTTTTCAAGTAATGACACTTCTGTTTACAAGCTTCCTTAAGCTCTGCAAATGCATGATTTTCAAGGGAGAATGCTCAACTTGATGTGACAGGAGGCTGCTTTGGGCATGGAGAACAGAAATTGGAAAAAGGAACAAGCCAGCCCATGTGCTTTGTTTTATTAATTTTCTACTGCTTCACCTTTGTACTGAGACCATTTACTCTATCTCTTTGTACCCTGGCTTCTCCTACTTGGAAATGTGTAGGATTCTGTGCAGCAACACTCATAGAACACTCCAGAGGATTTTCTTTTTCCCCCACGTTTTTCACCTCTTCCCCTACTTCCTTGTGTTTGAGATGTCACATGTGGGGCTTTCTAACTGTCTGCCTCTGCACACACAATCTCTTCCCATCTCCAAGTGCCATTTACACTGCTTTCCACCATCTGGATTCCTTATTTCATGACCTCATGCAAAGAGCGTGTTCCAGAAAGACTTCCAGGATGATCACTGTACAGAACAGAATGCAGAACAAGCATAACCCTCTCAGAGTTTGAAGAAGATCATTGCTGAAAGTCTCCTGGAGAGGCAGACTGGCACCATGAACTGGCGCTAAGCCTGGACTAGTCTCCACATGCTCTGTAAGCCATCCCCGGGGCCAAAAGGCAATGTCAGATGAAGGAAATGGAGGCACAGAACCTTATGAATTTTGCGACCTTAGCAGAGATTCATATGTGGTACCATTCTATATTACAATTCTGCTGCCTCTCCCCTTTGGTGGTTCCTCCCTTTTTAAAGATAAAGTTCAAATTTCTTAGCCCAAGGGACAAAGCCCTTCATGATCTGGTCATGACTCCAGCCATTCCCTTAATTATGATGTTCCTCTGCTCCATCCATATCTATCCACTCATTTTTTGGACTCTTCCAAAATGCCTGCCACTTGTCCTCTAAAGTTCAGGTCAGGCATCATTTCTTGGCTTTTGGATGGATGTTCTGGGATCTTCACACCTATAAATGCCTTGCAGACCTTTCCTTGGAGCACATACTGCGATTCTAATCATGACCACATCTTGTTCACCATATTGTGAGCTTCCTGAGAGCAGACCATGTTTCTTCATCTCTGGGTCCCCAACAAAGTGCCTGACACATGGTTATTCTTCAACTAGTGTTGGAATGAATAAAAGATCTGTTGCATCACTTAGAAATTAAAACTAATGAATCAGAAGGGAAGGGGGGAAGGTAAGAGATTGTCTCTGAGTTCTATTCCTAAGGAATTCAGACTTTTAGCACTGTTCAGTGACACATGGAAGAGAGGAAAGGAAATATGGCCCCGTTGCCTGTATTTGATGAATGCTGGAAATCTGACCATTGACTCAGTCCTAGGAATATAAAACCTTGAGAAAGAACAAGCATACTACTCAGGAAGAGCTTAAAATAAAAATTATCATTAAACAAACATTGAGGGAGAGGTCCCTTTGGTAGGAAATAATGCCCTAAGAATGCATCAGGCCTCAGAACAAATAAATCTAGATAAAGAAGAGATTGTATCAAAAGGAACATGTTTTGTTAACTGAAAAGTTAGGAAGGATGATTCATAGTTTTGGGTTACAAAGTACAGTAGATAAATCAGTGCATGGTGACAAAGAATCTATAGCCTCTTAGTATAGTGTGCAATTAGCTCCAGGGAAGAAAGGTATTTCACTCAGTACGATAGCAAGTATGTCACTTAGCTATTTGGTTGATAAGGTCAAAGAAAGTATCAATACGTAGAATTCTTTCCCAGTTGGCCACAGCACCTTTCCGTGACCACTAGCAGCCTGAAGCTGTATCCAACAGCACTGTTGTGTTGGTTTCCCCCAAAAGGTGGTGTTAACTTGTGGATGTGCTGGTTTGCACAAGGATAATTGCGACCTGAGTTATACTAGTTCCCTGCTCAGCTCCACCCGGCTCCAAGAGGATTAAAGATGGAAAAGACCCAAAGGGTAAAGAACTAAACAACACTCAACACTCAGTAATGTTTAAGCATTGAAAAGAGGCCCAGCTCAAAACCTAGGGACTGAATAGTAATGAGCTTAGAATCAAGATAGCTTTATAAATTTCTATCACTACTTTTCTGTAGTGAACTGGCAAGAACTTCCCTGTTAGAGTCTTGTTGAGTTTGGGGTTCTTAATGGATCTACTTTAGAAATGAATGAGTATGTTGTCTTTCCTGTGCAAAGACCTCCCTGGGCTAGGATCGGCCTCAATGAAAGGCACTAAAGGCACTTGCTCTTGAGAACAGCCAGGACATCAGAATAGGGCAGTCAGGACCTCAGAGTGGCTACATTTTCAAGACCTCTGGAGACACAGACTATTTCTTTAAATTAGTCTTGGGAGTTGCTCCCTTTGGCTGGGTTCTTGTGTTCCCTCATTCAGTATCATTTGCATATTTCTTACCCTGAATGACATCCATACACTGACAGGTTGATAGGTGGCAAAGAGATCCCAAGCTGGTCATTTTCCTAATTCTAGGCTTTGGCTTCCAGAATCATCCTGATTCACACCACTACCACAAAGTGCTTGCATTTGTCCATGGTAATATGTGTCCTAAATAATGCAGGAGCGTCCAGCAGATGGTAGAGAGGGCATGGCTGATTCCAGGCTTGGTTCCTGGTAACTGCTATTGACTGGCAGGCAAACTGTGATTCTTACCTAAGCACACAAACATTAAGGAAGCTCGGTCCTCAGATCTGCCTGGTATCCTGTGTCTCTCCTGGTTTCTAGTACATAGCTTAGGGCCGGAGTGCCTGAGTTCATATCCCTTTGCCCCACTGCTGCATGAGTTTAAGCCGCTCGACCTCTGTGTGCCACTCTCCTCACTCAACAAATAGGAGTCAGTTATAATACTCACTCATAGGATTTTAAAGAGGATTAAATGACTTAAAACATGGAAACATGGAATGTTAGGTACCATTATTCTAAGTTCTTTTGGAGTGTGCAGTTCTGATCTTCAACATTTCAGTTACAAAGCATAGAACAGACAGCTGAGGGGCATCTGGGTGGCTTGGTCGGTTGAGAGACTGACTCTTGATTTCAGCTCAGATACTGATCCCAGGGTTGTGGGACTGAGCCCTGCATCAGGCTCTGTGCTGAGTGTGGAGCCTGCTTAAGATTCTCTCTTTGTTCCCCCACCCCCACCCTGCTTGAGCTCTCCCTCAAATTTAAAAAAAAAAAAAAAAGAACATTCAGGTGAAAGAACTATGACAGATGGCCTAGCGAGCTTCTCATTTGTAAAGAGGAGAAAACTGAAACACAGAGAAAAGACAGGCCTTTCGCCAAAGTCAAATGGCTATTAGGGAGAGAGTGAAGACTAGCTGTCCGAGGGTACTAGGCAATGAAAGGAACAGATTTCCGTGGAGCAAATTGGCCATTGCCTAGATGAATTAGCCTTGCCTGCTTAGTTAGGCCTTGTGAATGGCTGTGAAGTGAAGGACTTTACAGTTGAAGAATAGAATGCCAAATCCAAGTGTGTTGAGTGCAGGAGACAAAAAGATTTCAGGGGGTGACATTACAAATATCAAGTGGCCAGAGCTCCCAAACTTTGTGGGTCATGGGACTTTGGAGGTAACTGATGGCTAGGTAGGGACCAGGGAAGGCTGCATAGGAGGAGCGAGAAGTATATTTGCCAGGAAGGGCTAAGAAAAGACCTGGAGTTCATGTACATAGTCATGTGGCAGGACAGTAGTGAAATTGGCTTCACCAGCCAGGCAGTAAAATGGGTGCCTTTATTGTTTGGTCCTATCTCTGTCTTTGGTCCTGTGTTATCTACACAAAATCCCCCAGCCCACCCCATGATCATGACTATCCTTGTCAGGCAAAATAGGCATTTTGACCCCCTTTACTGTTCCTTGATGATGCTCAGAGTTCATTTCCATGTGATCAAACCCGGATATAAAGATTTGAAATGGGGCACAGTGTGAAACAGCCATGACAGGAAGAGAAGAATTTAGAGTCACCCTTAGAATAAAAGCAGTCCACTGGTCCGAGTGGTAAATAGAGCAAGTGTTATGCTGGTTTTTTTTTTTTTTTTTGGGCGGGGAGGGGGTGGTGACTGTCAGTTTTGCTGGTTGGGTGGTCTCTGAGAGCCAGGGACACAGGGGCACCCCAGGACAAGAGGTCCTCTCCAAATCTGCACAGCACATCACTCCTTTATTTTTATTGCATCAAGATAGTCTCTTCATGCTCCTGAAGGTTCAGGATCCCTTTTTCTCTTTTAAGTTCTCAGGAACCGGCAATTACCAAGTTTTGCCAGGTAATTTACTTAATTTATTCTCTATGCCCCACTGAGCCCCAGCACGTTGGGAAGTAAATGGTATTTTCTTCTAGAATTGAGCCTGCTGACATTTTGAAATAGCCTAGGGTAGCCCTGGTATTGACAACTGGGGGCCTCTCCCTCTGAGGTCAGGACAACCTCCAGTTGACCTGCCTCCCCTTTCCTCCAAACTCTACTTCCTTGCAGCTGACGATGAGGCTGGGTAAAAGAATGAATAGCCTGAGAAAGCATAGCAGGATGTGAGTAAATTAAAGAATTGGGTTTTTTTCCCTTGGGTTTTTAGGCAAAGGGGAACCTACCTACTATAAAAACTTAAATAAAAAGTACCAACATGAATGAATGTAGGGGCAAGCCCAATGCTGAGATACCATTTTTGCTCTAAGGCAAAATATCCACAGAGGGAATTTCCTCCCATAAAAAAAGAAGAAGAAGGGTTAGAAACTACTGTGTTTCACCATTCTCTCTATGCCTAATTTTCCACTCTTCTAAGATAGGGCTGTGGAGGCTAATCAAGGAGAAAACTGATAAGGCACTGGGGTGGCTCAGTTGGTCAGGCATCTGACTTTGGCTCAGGTCATAATCTCGAGATTCATGAATTTGAGCCCCATATCAAGCTCTGTGCTGACAGCTCGGAGCCTGGAGCCTGTTTTGGATTCTGTGTCTCCCTCTGTCCCTCCCCCCCACCTCTCTCTCTCTGTCCCTCCCCCGCTTGTGCTCGCTCACTCTTTCTCTCTCTTCCTCCCCCCCCGCTCAAAAATAAATATTTTAAAAAAGAATACTGCAGGGGCACCTGGGTGGCTCAGTTGGTTGAGTGTCCAACTTCAGCTCAGGTCATGATCTCGCAGTCTATGGGTTCAAGCACCACGTTGGGCTCTGTGCTGACAGCTCAGAGCCTGGAACCTGCTTCTGACTCTGTGTCTCCCTCTTTCTCTGCCCCTCCCCCATTCATGCTCTGTCTCTCAAAAATAAGTTTAAAAAGGTAAAATAAAAAGAAACTTTAAAAAAATACTGCCATGTTGGGTAGAGGAAACTAGTGATCCGGTACTTGAAACTAATGATTTGAGCAAACTGCTGCAGTTGGCATGAACCAGGCACTTGAATGTGAAGCAGAGGTGACCATAAGGATGAGGCTGTGGTGCGGGAGTATCACCACAATGTTACTAAGGAGTGGGGTGACCTTGGTTGCTCAGAGGGAGAGGGATCTAGCTTTGGACTTGCCTGCCTCAAGCCCTACGGAAGCCAACTATCTAGGGAATTTTACCTGCTGACTTTATCTTAAGGGATAGAGCTGGCTAAATATCTCCGTAGCCCAATTTCTAGGTCCCCGTTTTTGAAAGAAGGCAGCCAGCATCCTGACCTTACTCAGGTTCCTGATTACCTTGAATTAGGTGGCCAGGAAATCCCGAGAGATTTCACTGTCTGATTTCTGAGTCAACTGAAAGAGAAGCTTAGCAGCAGAATACCCAAGGAAAACACAAAAACTGGTACCTTCCAGGAGTAGCTTCTTGGTTTCTGGACTTAGTATTTACATGTGGCCAACACCACTACCAATGATGTCCCTTGGCTTGGGGAAGGGCATGTAGAACAGTGTAACTTTTGCTTTCCCTTGGAGGTTTGCCTACTTGAGAGAGACGTTGCTTCTTTTATTGTTGCTTTGAAACACAATGGTCTTTTATTTTGCTCTTGCCATGGAAACTAATAAATAAAGGGGAGTGTGATTTCTTAATGGTCTCCATCTTCAGATGCATATCTCTGCCCAATTACCTGAAAGAGCATACAGCTATTTGGACTAAAAAAAGGAGGAGGGAATGTGAATAGTGGAAGTACTTGTCACTGTAAGTCCGGGCTTCATGTCTGAAAAACTTGTGTCACTTTCTGACATTTGGTGTCCTTTTATTTGCAAAAGATACCGTATATGCACGATACTTTTCTTTTTTTTAGAATTGAGTTAAACCCATCTTTTGGTATGTGTTTTGGCTATCCTTCATGTAGCTTTTTTTTAGGGGAGTTGTACACAATTACTTTGACATGGTGTCACATAGACTCATTCCAATGGAATCCAGTTAGACAGTCCTAATGCTTTTGGTCCAGCTGTGGACATGTGTTTTGATTTACATTGTGCTTAGATGGACCATGTGTATGCTTCATTCCTGTAGAAGACATAATTTACAATAGAAGACTTGAAATAGCATCCTGCTTGCAAAATTATTTAAGAAAAAGAAGGGGGAAAAAAAGACTTGCTGATTAATTCCAAAATCTTCAACTGCCCTTCAGATAGGTACCACTTCAAGTAGTGAACCCAGTGTGATTCTCAACCCTGGGTCTCTAACAGCCTCCCCTGGGTGGAACATTAATCCCTTCTCTGTCACTGAGGAGATGAAGATTCCAGTCCCAGAGATTTGCAGTATGTCTTGAATGGGGCTCTTAGGATGGATGGATGGATGGATGGATGGATGGATGGATGGA
>NC_043710.1:25769289-25802092 GCF_006229205.1 Suricata suricatta | reverse complement strand
ATAGGTCTAGCAGGAAAACAAGAGAGACCTAATGGAGAACCAGGGGGAGCGGAGGAGGGAGAGAGAGTTGGGGAGAGAGAGGGATGCAGAACTTGAGAGACTATTGAATGCTGAGAATGAACTGAGGGTTGAAGGGGAAGGGGGAGGGGGGAAAAGAGGTGGTGGTGATGGTGGAGGGCACTTAAGGGGAAGAGCACTGAGTGTTGTATGGAAAACAATTTGACAATAAAATATTATGAAAAAAAATAAATAAAGGCAATTTGCTTTAATAATAAATAACACATATACCTAAGGACAGGAAGAGAAGGAGATGCTCACAGAAATAACAAATAATGCCCATGGTCACCAGGGGCCTTGTTTCATGGTTATAACCAACTGCTCCCTTATCTCATAGGCTAATTTGACTTTATATAAAGGTAAGTGCTTTAAAACCCTATTAAATTTCATTACGTTTTTGAGATCAGACACATGGTACAAACTAACCTTTAGCTGCTAACAACAACAAAAAAAAACACCACCATTTCACCATTTTACTAGCTAAATTTGGCCTCATATGCAAAGCTGACATATATTAGTCCATAATTAAGTTGTTAATTGTCTGCATAGTGGTTGGCTGGTTCCTGGGAAATACAGCATCAGTGAGAGATAGACCCAAGCTTTATGGGTTGCTGGACACACACAAAAGATATACAAACTGATAACAGGCACTTACCCTGTGCTAGGTACCCTTCCAATGCTTTACTGACATCACCTCACAACATCTCTACAAGGTAGGTAGTATTCCCATCAGATAAATGGGAAATTAGGTGCGGACAATTGCCCACCACTGAGCTGGGATTTCTGGGATTGGAAATCAGATCTGCATGGCCCCAAAGCCATGCTGCAAGCACTACACCATCGGGTCTCATCCCTTCCCTGCAGAGTGAGCCATATTGGAACAACAAATACCAAAGAGCTGACAGCACGAGGTAAGCACTTCAGAGAAATATGTCAAACTTACACACAAGGATGTGTTCATACAACATGTCGTAGCAAAAGGCCAAATATTCTTGTAAATATGGCAGTGATGACTACAGAGCAATATTACGTTGAGTGTATATGTGGAATACTGTTAAAGCTAGGTGATTTTATTTACCTATTTTTCTGTATGTTTGAATTGTTTCATTGCTAATCGTTCTTGGGCAAAAGGAAATGGAGGCGAGCTGATAAGCTCTTCTGCATTATGAATTATTCAGGTAGTTTTGCATAAGTTGGGCCAGATATTTGCTGGTACAACCTCAAAAAAGGGAAAGAGAAAAGAACGTTTGCTAATTAACTACCAAAGGAATGAGAAATGGGAGGCACAATGAAATCACCTTGCTCTCTGTGCCCCTCCCAAGCTTTCTCCTCCACGTAGCTCTTCCAGCTTAACAACTGAGAGCAATTAGCCAACAATTGCACTCTAGTATAAAAGAGATCTTGTTAAGGTTTGAGCTTGATGCCAGCTGTGGGTGTACTGTTTTCACAAATTACCTTCAGGCTTGTGGACTGGAATTGCGGTGCTTTAAGTTCTCAAAATTGTGGGGCCAGCTGTTCCCAGTGGTCGTTCAGTCTCTGGAGTGAACCTCAAAGGCAGTCCTTGCCTAGGGGAAGAGTCTACCAGATTCCAGCAGCTTGGGTTCTGTGCGAGGCATATCTTATTTACACCTCCCTCCAAGTTCAGTGTGACACTGGCGGCTGTGCTTTGATTTTGATCTCGGTCTGTGAAAATCATGAAAGAAGTTTAACGTTCTCGTCTTGTACTTCAGAGCAGCTGGCACCCCCCAGCAAATGTTGCACGTGCAGTATGTAAAGAGTCGCCATTTATTCCCTAACGTGGAAACATTCTTCTTTGAGTTCCACCTGGGGTTACATAGATGCCGATGCTTCTTCAGCAACGGATTTGTATCCTCTGGTTTCCAAGTGGCTGGCCGTTTTGCTGTGACACTCTTCATGGATAGTAAATGCCAAACATATTTTGTGCACATTAGCATCACCAAGTGTCTTAAGACACAGAAGTTTAGTATTTAATTTTCCACTAAACATACACTTTTAGCTGAGTTAAAAATATATATTGTTGCCCAAAAAATGTGTTGTCAAACAATCAAATAGTCTTAGATTTATACTCTATGATTAATGACAAAACCATTACACAATGCTATTCTGACTACTCCATAGATATTCTCCAGTAGAATTGGGCAGTTGCTATTTCTTGCACATAATTCATAAACACCTAACCTGTGATTTCCATTTTCCTCTGACTCCAGTGAACGGTGGCCTGGCATTTTCATCCATATCATAGACTGTGGCAAGTCCCACTGCTACATCAAGTGGCTAATCAGGATGGGAGCAGCATCAAATGGGTGTTCCAACATGACTAGAGACCAGAAGGAATTAAATTGTCCCTAAGCCCCTCTATCTGAGATCTTGAATAAGTCCTGTTAATTATGTTGAGTAGAAACTTGATTCCACTTGCATGAAATTCTACAGCAGGTGAAACTAACCTATGATGGAAAAAATCTGAACATGTGTTGCCTCTGGAGAGCGAGGGCAGAGGTGACTGTGAAGGGACCATCCTAGGCGATGGTCATTGTACTATAGCTTGGGAGCTTTGGATTAAACAGCTGTGTGCATTTGCCAAATCTCAGTGGATGTATATTTAAGATTCGCACATTTCATTGTTCATAAATTATGTCAAAACACAAGTTAATGTGCATGATGAAGTATTGGGGTGAGATGT
Source organism: Suricata suricatta (assembly GCF_006229205.1). NCBI lineage: Eukaryota > Metazoa > Chordata > Mammalia > Carnivora > Herpestidae > Suricata > Suricata suricatta. The sequence goes on along the minus strand of NC_043710.1, from coordinate 25,799,334 downwards.
ATGACATCTACAACTTTACAAAAAAAGCAGATAGATGAATGGAAAGAAGACTATATGTGTGATAAATGAAGCACAATTAAAATGTTAATGGTTGAATGTAGGTGGTGGATATAAAGTGCTCACTATGAAATTTATTTCAACTTCTTGTTTGTTTGAAAAAGTTCATAATAAGGGGCACCTGAATCACTCGGTCATTTAAGCATCTGACTTTTGATCTCATCTCAGGTCTTTATCTCCAGATCATGACTTCAAGCCCTGCATTGGGCTCTATACTGGACATGAAGCCAACTTTAAAAAAGAAAAGAAAATGTTCATAATAAGATATTTGGGAGATTAAGCAGCTTTATGTATATAGTGGTCCAGAGGGTAGAAAGGACCACGCTTGTCTGTTCAGCCCCATTTGTACCCACAGATAACAATTCTCATTGGTATATTTTATACACACACATGTATCTACAACATTTTTAAAGGATATACACCAAAAAGTTAGCTATAATTATCTTTGGATGATGAGGCACAGATCTTTTACATAGTTCTTATTTTTGTTTGCCTATATATTTTTAATTTTTTATAATGAACACTTGTTTCTTGTGCCATATTATAAATTTTCAAAGGGACTCTTTGTTTTAAGTACTTTTTAATAAAAAAAATATTTTTTCCATTTGGGTTGACATACTTTATGTTGAGCTTTTGGTCTAATCTCTACCTCTTGAATTACTTTTCTGTGGAGCATAAGTGGATATTTTTTTTCAAATTGTGACAAAAGACAGAAAATTTACCATCTTAATCATTTTTAAGTGCACAGTTCAGTAACATTAAATACATTCACATCGTTGTGTGGCCATCACCACCATCCATCTCCAGAACTCTGTTTATTTTGCAAAACTAAAACTCTGTCCTCATTAAATAACAGCTTATTTTTCCCCTCCCCACCCATAGACCATCCTACTTTCTATCTCTATGAATCTGACTACCCTCGGTACCTCATATAAGTGGAATCCTATACTATTTGTCTTTTTGTGACTAGCTTATTTCACTTACCATATATCCTCAAGGTTCATCCATGTTGTAGTGTGTGTGTCAGGATTTCCTTCCTTTTTAAAGGTCGAATGATATTCCATTGTATGTATTTGCTCTATTTTGTTTGTCAGCTCATTCATCCATGGACACATTGCTTTCACCTTCTGCCTATCGTGAACAATGTTGCTATGAACATAGGTGTACAAATAACTCTTTGATTCTTTGCTTTCAGTTCTTTTGGGTATATACTCAGACATAAAAATGCTAGGTCACATGGGAATTCTGGTTTGAATTTTTTGAGGAACTGCTGTACCATTTTCAGCAGTGGCAGCACCACTTGGCATTCCCACCAACAGTGCATGGAGTTGCAATGTCTCCACATCCTTTCCAACAGTTGTCATTTTCTATTTTTTTTATAGTAGCATCCTAAGGGATTTGAGGTATTATTTCACTGGGGTTTTAATATGCATTTCCTTAATGATTAGTGATGTTGAGCATCTTTTCATGTGCTTATTGGCCATTTGTACATCTTTTTTTAAGAGAAATTTCTTCTTTCAAGTCCTCTGCCTATTTTTAATTGGGTTGTTTGTTGATTTGTAGGCATTTTTTTAATATTCTGCACTTTAACCCCTTATCAGATATATAACGTGCAAATATTTTCTTCCATTCTTCGGGTGGCCTTCTCACTCTGCTGATTGTGTCCTCTGGCACACACAAATTTTAAATTTTTATGTAGTCCAATTTATTTCATTCTTCTTTTGTTGTCTGTGACCTTGGTGAATATCCAAGAAATTATTGCCAAATCTAATGTCTTGAAGATTTTTCCCTATGCTTTGTTCTAAGGGTTTTATAATTTTTGCTCTTATATTGAGGTCTTTGACCCACTTTGAGTTATTTTTGTGCAGATAAGATAAGGGTCCAATTTCATTCTTTGCAGGTGGATATCCCATTTTCTCAGTACCATTTATCGAAATGACTGTCCTTTCCCCATTGAATAGTCTGAGCACTCTTGTCAAAAATCTTTTGATCTTATATGTGTTTCTGGACTCTCTGTTCTATTCCACTGACTATATGTCTGTCTTTATGCCCCCTCCATACTATTTTGTTTACTGTAGCTTTGTAATCAGTTTTTAAATTAGAAAGTGTGAGACTTCCAGCATGGTTCTTCTTTTTCGAGATGGTTTTGACTCTTTGGGGTTCCTTCAAATTTTATGTGAATTTTATAAATGTTTCTGTTTCTGGAAAACACATCATTGGGATGTTCAGTGAGTCTATATATCACTGTGAATGATATTAACAATATTCTGTCTTCTAATCCATAAACAATGGATGTCTTTCCACTTATTGGTGTCTTGTTTAATTTCTTTCAGCGACATTTTATAGTTTTCGATGTATAAGTCTTTTGCCTCCCTGGTTAAGTTTATTACTAAGTATTTTATTCTTTTTGGTGCTATTGTGAGTGGAATTATTTTCCTAATTTCCTTTGAAATTGTTCATTGTCAGTATATAGAAATGCAACTCGTTTTTGTGTGTCGATTTTATATCCTGAAACTTTGCTGAATTTGCTTATAGGTTCCAAAAGTTGTGTAAATATGTGTGTATAATATTTAGGATTTCTACATCAAAGGTCATATTGTTCACAAATAAAGATGGTTTTATTTCTTCCTTTCCAATTGAGATGCCTTTTTTTTTTCCCTTGTCTAATGGCTCTGGCTAGGCCTCCTAGTATTGTGTTGACTAGCAGTGGCAAAAGTGGGCATCCCTGTGTCTTTGCTGACCTTGGAGAGGAAGATTTCAGTCTTTCACCACTGCATATGACACTAGCTGTGGGATTTTCATATATTCCCCTTATTATGTTGAGGTGATTTCCTTCTATTCATACTTTGTTGAGAGCTTTTTCTTTACCATGAAATGGTATTGAATTTTGTCAGATACTTTTTCTATATAATTTGTGATGATCATGTGGACTTTTCACCCTGCCTTCCCTTCAGGTACTAGAGTATGCTGATTGTTTTTCATATATTGAACCATCCTTGCACTTCAGAAATAAATCCTAATTGGTCATAGTGTAAATCCTATAATATGCTGTTGGATTCTGTTTCCTAGTGTTCTGCTGAAAATCTTTGCATTGATATGTAGTATTGGTCTATAGTTTTCTTGTGTTTTGTCTAGCATTGGTATCAGAATAATTCCTCATAGAATTAATTTGAAAATGTTTCCTGATTTCCCATTTTATTTGGAAGAGCTTAAGGAAAAGTAGTGTTAATGTTTCTTTCAGTGTTTGGTAGAATCAAACAATGAAGTCACCTGGCCCTGAGCTTTTCTTTGTTGAAAGGTTTTGGTCACTAATCCATTCTGTTTTCTAGTTATGGTTCTGTTCAGAGTTTCTATTTCTTCATGACCCAGACTTGGTAGATTTTGTGCTTCAGGAATTTGCCCACCAAATAAAAAGCTTAAATGGATAATCAATCAGTGGTATAATTGGTGAGAACTTTTGCTCTCTTATCCTCATCTTTTCAGTTCCTCCCTTCCTCCACAGAGACCCAAGTGCATTCATTTGTTGGATAGTCTTCCACTGGTTTATATGCTATTACTATAAACTGAAGATATATGCATGTTTGCCCTCCTTTTTAACACTAAAAGTTTTTTGTTTGGTTCATTGTTTTGGTTTTTGGGGTTTTTTTTGTTGTTGTTTTACTTAAGAATGTATTATAATGTTCTCTCCATTGTGAGCCTCCAGCTGTGTGAATGAGCCATACTTTATGGTTGAATGAAAACGTTTCTGGGTTTAGAATTTTTAAATGACGGGACTGCTATGTCAGCATTTTAAAGATTTTATTTCCTTTTTCCTGGCTTGCCACGTTGCTCATAAAAAGTCAGGGCTCCTGAGCCAGGTACTTTGCATACATTGTTGTTGTTTTCTAATCGTCATAAAACCCACACTTTATAAATAAGGGAACTAATGTTTAGAAAGTTTGGCGGGTTTGCTGACGGCCACACAGCCGTAATCCTGGTTGCTCATTACTTTTCAGGTAATCTCTTTTATGTCTGGTTGTTTTTCACTGTCTTTGACATTTTCCAGTTTCCTCACGAATTGTTTAGGCATGCATTTATTCTGATGTATCCTGACTAAGACTCGTGTACATTTTCTGGGAACTGAAAATCTGCATCTTTCTTCAGTTTTGGAAGTTTCTAATCTATTATCTTTTTTTAAGTGATCACTTTATCCTCATCTTCTTTATTCTTACCTTTTGGAGTTCTTATTAAATAAAGGCTGATACATTGTAAAACTCCAAAAACCACGATTTATATTGGGATCCTGGTGAATGGTATAGCCTTTAGAATTGTGCACCGTGTGGGGAGAGTCAGGGACACAAATCATGAGAGACTACTGACTGAAAACGAACCCGTGGGCTGAAGGGGAAGGGGGAGGGAGGGAAGGGTGGTTATGGTGGGGGCACTTGTGGGGAGAAGCACTGGGTGTTATATGGAAACCAATTTGACAATAAACTATTATAAAAAAAAAAAGAATTGTGCATCATGGCAGCCTGATTTTATATCTGCTAGATTTTCTCAATCTAGCTTTCATATTTTCTATCTGGCCATTTGTATTTGCCACCTGCTTTCTGGGGTTACAGTCTAGATAGGTTCCTCCATTCTGTCTTCCAGTTCACTAATTTTCTCAGCAGCTCTAATATCCTGTTAATTCATTATTTCATTGACTGCATTTTCTTTTGATTCTTTCGTAAATATGTCTTTTCTTTTGCTGTACTTTCTTCTGCTTTCACTATAGATCTTATTTCCTCCTTTTTTAAAAAAATTATTTTCGAGAAGGAGAGAGAGAGAGAGAAGGAGAGAGAGAGAGTAAGCAGGGGAGGGACAGAAAGAGAGGGAGAGAGAGAATGTTAAACAGGCTCCACCCTCTGCATGGAGCCCAAGGCAGGGATTGGTCCCATGACTGCAAGCTCATGACCCAAGTGGATATCAAGAGTCAGACATTTAACCTACTGAGCCACCCAGGTGCCCCACCTCCCTTCATTCTTAAAACTCTGTAGTTATTTGAAACATGCTTATTTTGTTGTGTCTTCTAGTTTGCTCTATCAAGTCCAGCACCTCTGGTGCTAACTCTTTTGTTTATAGTACTTGATGACTCTCTCTAATAGTATTTACTTACTCACATAGTTTATTATTTTACCTCTTTTGATGTTGTAAGCTTATCTTCAGCAGAAGGCCCATGTCCTCTGGGTTTTGGAAGAGCCTGTAAAGAAATATTTTGTTTTCATTTCTGCTTCTAGGGCTTTCAGTGGCTCTACAGCTGCTTTATGTTAATTCCTCAGATTGGGTTTTCATACAACACAAGTTGTAGAAATTCAGATACCTCACCTGTGTTTTCTATAGTCTTGAAGTGTTTGTATCTCAAGTGAAACTTTTTTCTTCACCTATGACCTTGACACATGGCAGGCTTCATTAATCTGTTTTTGTATTTTTATATAAGTAATTATATTTTTATACAATGGATCAACTCTTGAAAATTTTTATAAAACTCAGTCATCCTTTAGATGCTATGGTAGATATTTTTGAAAAGTAAATAATCACTTTCTAAATGATACAACAAGTAAGATATTATTTTATTTTAATGCTTATTTATTGATTTGAGACAGAGAGAATGAGAACATTAGTGGAGGAGGGGCAGAGAGAGAGGAAGAGAGAAAATCCCAAGCAGTTTTCACGCTGTCAGCACAGAGCCTGATGTGGGGCTCAAACTCATGAACCATGAGATTATGACCTGAGTTGAAATCAAGAGGCAGACACTTAACTAACTGAGCCACCCAGCCCCCCTTGGATGTTATTTTAAATTTAATTTAGTATTTCCTATTTACCTAAGAGAGAGAGTGATTGGCCCATGTTCCAGGACCCCTCTGTACCCATGCCTCCCACCCTCAAACAGCAAATTCAGCAAAAGTTTAAATGTCCAGTGACTCTCAGCTGCCACTAAAACTTGCCTTAAAAAAAATAAGCTAAGGTTTTGGATTTACAAATGAATTCAGAGGTGGCTTGGGAGCTTGGGGTTTTCTAACTGTGGGTTCCCTAGGCTTTCTTTTTGATGGTACTGACAGCTTCTCATGAAAAGTCAAGATGCCTCCGTTTTGGGTGTGGCTCCCCAAATTTCATCTATAAGTAGAGTGACTCATTTGTTGGGCTCACTTAACATAAAGTGGTGGGAAGTTGTGGGAAGTGAGCTACTTACCAGGAGAAAAATATAGTACTTTGGGGGTTTCTAATGGTTTTCCTGAGACAAGGTGTCTGCTGAGCTGAACCAGCATTAGCACTTTGCATGGGTGTGTTCTGTGTCTGACGGAAGACCCGGAGCTGGTATCTGCCGGTTTCCACTAGGAAGGAACCGCATACGGATTGCAACACCCGTGGGAGGGATCCGGAGCCAGCTGCTGCGATATAAGTGTCCTTTTAATTGTCACACAAACCCCATTTTGTAAGCAAGGGGACTAAGGTTTAGGAAGTTTGACAAGCTTGTTCACCATCACACAGCCAGTAAGTAGGTAATGGAGCTGGGATTTTAAAACTCCTTCTCTTTCTGAATCCACTGGGCCTGCAAGGATGTACAGTAAACTCATAATTTCAATTCACTGCTGGGAAAGGATGTGAAGGGCTTAAATTAGCAACTGTACCTCCTTAAGAAAAATTAAAGAGAAAATGTATGTGGTAAAGGGAATTTTTTTCTAGCAAAAAAAGTTCTATCACTTTTTCTGTATTTCCTGTATTTAATGCTCTGTCTTCCTGGTGAGACTGGGCACAGCCTGAATATTCTTTTGCTCCATGAGTCTTACTTTAATAAATTCCCTCAGTCCCTATACCAGGCTAAATTCTGATGCCCAAGATGAGCCCAAGCAGATGTCAAACTAGTGTGTCATTTTATGAGCAAGAACCTCTGAGCTAACTCCCGTGAGCTGTGACTCACTGGGCTTCTAATTATAACTTGTCCTGGCTCCTCAGATAATGGGTTTGTCTCAGTGGTTTCCAGGGACAGATTAGATCAATCCTGTATTTTGTGAGTCTTGTGTGTTTAGCCAATTCATGTTGTTCTTTGTGTAAATAGAGGAGAGATCGACATGCAGTCAAGAACTTGAGTGGGGCCTCTAAAGTTTTTGCGATAACTTGATAATACCTCTTAGCAAGAGCACCCACAGTTCAGACAGATGTCAGTGCTGGAGTCTGGCAGTCCTGCTTCGGGTTTTGATACTACAGTGTACAAGTCCTGTAAGAGCATTGACACCATGAGGACATGGATACCCCAGCGCCATGGTGGTGGTGATAGGTAGATGTACTTTAAACACCACAGAAGCAGCACCTCAGGGACCAGCATAGGTAATAGCAGTGGGCAGAGTCACAACAGGAGACATAAGATGTCATCTGACCTGTGGAAATGGACAGAAGTCCCATCCGTATAGGAGGAGCACCTCCTGGTGACTGTGGGGAGTAACTGGGGAGGTAACAAGACGCCTCAGAGACTGAGGCTGCGTTGACACAAAATGCTGAGACTGGAAGGCACCGACGGGCCCTCTACTTGATTCGCCTGCTTTACGGACCAGCCTCAGCTCAGAGGGGTTAAAAAATTTCCCAATATTGCATGGCTTGTTAGAACTCACTACGTTTCAGACCCCCAATTAGCACCTTTGATGCCCCAAAAATATCCAAGTTTTTCCTCCAAAATGAAAAGATTTTCTTGTGTTATTAATTCAGTTGACTCAAAAAGATGTGGACAGGATAATTCAGTGGTATGTTTCCAACTGAGGAGATTCAGAATATGACTGATGTTCTAAACCTCTGAATCTATACTGTCTATACAGATATTTTTTTGTAGAGGGCTTGAGGCTCAGGGGTCCAAGAATGATTCTGCACTAAGACCTTTCCCTTTCTTTCCTGCCCATTGTCCCTATTTCACCTCCTCACCATAGATGCCTATCAACACTGACCAAATCACTCCCTAAGACAGATTGTGATGGGGTGAGGGTGAGGAAGAACCAGAAGAAGGGCAGTGAGGGACCAAGTCTCAGCCCGATTTGGACTTGTGAGAGACCAAGACCATATGTTGAGTATAGAAGTCAAAGCAGAACCAACCTTGAGAGCAGGCCAGAGATGGGGTTTGAGGGAAAATGGGAACGGCCATGGGAGGAGGGTCTAGGCCTGGAAGGGCAGAGAGATTTCCTCTAGTGTCAACACTCATCAGCTAGTGAGAGCCCCCAGAGCAACAGATCAGGGGCCAAACTTGGTGGGATAGTTCTGTGACAGGCCGGTGGTGTCTGCTCTGGACAACAAAGGAAGAGGACATGCTATATATTTGCAGAATCTGGTAGCATTGCCGAATGGTTAAAAGCGCAAGCTCTGCAGACCTTCTCGACTCTACCCCTCATGCCTGATGGCCTTACCTCTGCAATGTCTCTTTTTCCTATTTTTAAAATAGGATGAAACCCCATCAATGTGTCGTGAGCATCAAACACAGTAACAAAGGAACAGAATCTAGAACAATGCCTGGAACGCAGTAAGCACTAAATAAATGTTAACTATAATTGCATTGCTCTCCCTGATCTCGGACGATTACCATGAATAGCTTTGGGGTATTGCTGTATATAAGGATGAGGATAAAATTTAAAAGGCATAGCAATCCTGGAATTAATTAAACTCTCTCTATCTCTCTCCCTCCCCCCCCCCTCTCTGATAATATCTATAAGGTATTTGAATCTAGAGTATTTAAAGCAACTTAAAAGTATGTTTTGAACTGAATGCTGGGTGTGGGGTTTGGGGAGATGGCTCTCAAACAATGTAGATTTCATAAAAACAGCCTCCACCTAATCCGCATTGGTGCTAAGTGTGAGCTTTTATTCAAACCACCCATGCTGCTTAATTAGCTTACTCTGTGGTTATTTTTAATCTGCAACCTTTTAAAAATCTTCTCCCTGCACTGGAAGTGGGGGAAGGGGGTTGGGAGTGAAGAGGCTTTAAGCAGGCAGGCTCGGACCTTGGATTGTGTAATAGACTTTGCTGTGTACAAAGCAAATAGGGATTGAAGCTGGTTTGGCCTCTTCTCTGAACTCCACTTCATGGCCCTACTACCGCAGCCCACAAGTCCACCACTTACTTCTAGGTCTGTTACCCAGAGACTGTTTGTTCACACCCCATGTACCTCAGTTCTGGTGGGGAGGATGTGTCCTCCGCATTCTCTCCTGCCCCTTTGCTAAGCATGCTTTCTTGTTAACCAAACTCTGTCTGTCTCTCTCTTTTTCTCTCAACTCCCCTTAGCTTAGATTACATGGACCACCATTATAATCACCCTCTTGCAAATACCCTCAACTCCATTGCCTCACCCGGTGTCCCATTCATCTGGCAAGACTCCAGTTCCTCAGTGAATGCCATGTTCTACCTCCTACCTTCTCTATACTTCTATCTGAACAACTGGACATTGCAGAAGAAAATCAAAGAATAAAGTTCACTGGTGTCACTTAAAATCCATGATCATAAGTCTCAAAACATGTCTAGCAATTCTACCACTCTTCTCTAGATGTCTAGCTTTCGTGGTTTCCAAGGTGACTGTTTTGTACTCAAAATACACTCTCTTCCTCTACTTTTGTCTGAGGCCCTGCCTGCCCTACATACTTCACTAAGAAAGTAAAAGTGACCAGACATGCACTACCTCTACTTCCCTAAGCGAGCAACTACAAACCTGTCTTCATGGTGGCCATCTCCTGCTGACGTGTTTCCAAACACAAAGTGTCTCCCATCTAACCAACAACCACTCTCTCCTGCCTTCTCTCAGCCTTGCAAGGACTTTGATACTTGACTTATCACCTTCTCTCCTCTATCCCCAATGTTTCCCCTTCTACCATGTTGTCCCCATCAATATATAATTATAATAGTATTTACCTTAAAATTCAGCCTAACAGTCCTTCATTTACTTAACAGGTCCCCCACCAATTCTGCTCTCCTTAGCCAAAATTCCCCTGAAGTCCCCACACACTCTATCGTATGTCTTCTCCCACTTAGGCTTCAGCTCAGTCTAGATTGGCTTCCATTCCCATGTCTTAAGTGAAGAAGTCATTTCTGTCAAAGTTACTGTCAGTTATTAACAATCCCAGGAGCCTCCCAGGTGTAATGTGAAGCTGGCCTCCATACGCAGAGGGCAGGGAGAGACCAAAGAAAGAGGACACCACTCCTGAATGGGATGTGGCAATTTAACAAGCAAAGGGGACTTACTTGGGCATCAACAAGATGAAAGGATTCCTGCTGCCAAATCTGAAAAGTTTTTGAAGAGGCTTTAATTGGGTTTCAATCATGAATATGACACACACACGCCATTCTCAGCACATCACTATCTTACAGCCATGTCCTTGGAGCAGCTTCTGGGAACAGGAAAGGCAAGCAGAACCTACATTCTAAAGATAAGGACAGGGTAGGGGGTGAGGATTGCTAGGGTGCAACTCATGGGTCAATTGTGGTCATGTCTTCTCGATCACCTTCCCCCATAGTTACCTACGACCTTGAAACTCAGGAGATGTCTTTCTCTCATCTTCTTAACCCAGTTGAACATCCACTCCTTGAAATGCTTTTTTCTGTTGACTTCCCTCTTACCTCACCATCTGACCCTTCTTAGTCTCCTCACTGGTTTCATCTCATCTCCCCAATATCCTAACAATAGAGTATCCAAGATCAGTCTTGGACCTTTTCTGTGTATATACTTATCCCAAGGCTTTAAATACTGTCTATGTTGGTGTAGCCATCTCTATGTTGATGGCTCACACATTCATATGTCCCATCTGGGATGTGAGATCCAGACTGTAATAATAATATTATTAACAACAGTGGCAACAACAAAAATAAATAAAACTCAACTATTGATCACATGCCAAGCCTGTTTGAAACACTTCACATGATGGAATCATTGATCTTCATCACATACTTTGAAGTAGGTACATCATAATCCTCATTTTATAGATGGGGGACGAAGGCAGAATGCTTGTGTATTTTTGCATCCCACAATCAGTAAATAGTACTTCTGGAATTTAAAACTATGCAATTGATTTTATTTGCTGGACAGAAATTTTAATACCTATCCATCCAGCATGTTTTCCTGCTATGTTGCTCAAGACATAAATCTGAAAACCATCTTTGGATTATTTCTTTCTCTCACATTCCACATTCAATCTCTAAAATTCTTTGTCATTTCAAATTAAAAAATGCATCTCGAATCCAATTACTTCTTTCCACTTCTCCGCCCCTTGGCTAATCTAAGGTTTGCCTACGTTGGTATTTTTGACATTTGGGCCTGAACCTTTCTTCGTTTGGGGGCATATCATGTGCATTTTTGGGATGTGTAGCATCATCCCTGGCCCTCTACCCACTAGATGCCAGTAGCAGCCCCCAATCATAGCCATTAAAAACTGTCTCCGGACATGTTGCCAAGTGTTCGCTTCAGGACCGAGATCAACTTGGTCCAGGTCCTCACCGTTTCCTCGACAAACTACGATGATGTCCTACCTGGACTTCTTGCTTCTAATTTTATTTGTATTCTTATTTTGTTGTCCACAAAACAAACAGAAAATGGAAACCAGTTCATCATTATTCCTCTCTAAAATGCCTTAGCACTTTCCTATTGAATTTGGAAAAAAGTTTAAGAGAAAAATATCAGATTTCTGAAAGGCTTTGTGTGATCTAGCCTCTGCCCAACTCACCAGTCTCGTCTTCTATCACTTCCCCTGTGCCACACCCGCACAGACCTCTCGCTGCTCCTTCCGTCAGTGGGGTTTTCTACCAATGTGCTCTTCCCTCTGCCAGTTTGGCTACTGTTCTCTCCACTTCTCGATGTGTCATACACACACACACACACACATACACATACACACCCCACATGTTACACATGTCATACACATACACTCCATGCATACATTCATACCAATATACACCACACACATGCCACCACATCAGACACACACACACATATTTACACCACACACCACACACAACCCTTCTGAACACTGCTCCTACCCTATCCTGTGTTTCATGAAACTTGATCTTTGTCTCTGCTCTTACATTACCTTCACGGAGAGACATCTAGTTGCTCTATGCAGATGTCTTCCTGTTTACCCCCTCCCATTATTGCCCACTGCTGCACCGCACCCGCTTCTTGTTTTATGTCCCTTGTTGCAGAGTTATATTTTTTGGTGGTTTTCAGTGTCCCCTCGGAGACTATAAGTCCCGTGAAGGTACAGGTCATGTTGGTCTTGTTTACTGTGGTGTTTGTGATGACTGGCCCAGTCACAGCCAGTCACTCAGTGGAGAGGCTGGTAAATGCATGTCACTTAGAATGGTTGAATAATTTTAAAGACTTCCCCCCAAACCTCTGATAATGGATCACAGTGCAATCTTGGGAATAGGATGTGAGTAAAGGAGGGGAATTTAGCTACCACCGGGAGATTAATCAAAGCCAACATGGTTTGTCTTGGAAAAACGGAAACCCTAGCTGGGCTACCACCGTGCATTCTCGAGCTGTGAACTGTTCTGTCCTCAGGTCAGGCTTATTATTTCTGGCCCCGGTTCCCCACTACTGGCTAAGCCGTCGGGTAGCATGGTTTTCCCCCTTTCAGCGTGTGGTTAGTCACTTGGGGGGAAGTACCCCATTATCAGTTCTGCTGGACCTCACATCCAGGATGTTAGGAAACAGGAATTAAACACAACTCCCTTGGAGCCATTTCAGCAGCTGTGGTTTTGGGGAAGTTCGCCTCCTCCAGTGTCAGCCTCCGTGCAGAGGAGACACACAGTGTTGTGAGACTTCCTTCTTGGAGCACATTTGCAGCATCCTCCCTGGTGCGTGCATGCGTGTGTGTATGTATGTGTGTGTGTGCGTACGCAGGCACCTGATGTAGACTAGCTATATATAAAGTTAGAAGAATCCCTAGGCAATATTTAGCCCAATCTTCTCATTTAATAGAGGGGATTTGAGGCCCTGAGGAATTTAATTACCTAATGTCACACATCTAGTTAATGGAAGAATCTTGATGCAAATAAAAGTCAGGCCTTCTTCTACCACATCTTACTATCTGGAAGGTTCATTTCAAAACATAATGTTTGATTTTTTTTTTCCGATTAAAGCATAATATGTTGATGAAGATTCAGAACTGCCACTCTGAATGTTCTGGGTTTGGTGAACTCTTGGAAAAACCACTTCCAGCTTCCCTTCTAAGAGGCAGCACTTGGCAAGCCCCTTTCTAGAAAAGGCCCATTTCTGGGTGGAGCCCCAGTCTGGTGCTCTGACCTGATTTTAGCTCTTGCATCCCTTTGCTGTTGGTTTCAGCCTTGACTTATTAACCACCAGGAGGCCTGCTGTGGTTTCTCTTGCAGCCCAGTGTCCATGGTCCTGTTTAGCCACCTGGCCAGTCCCTGCCGTGACTCTAGCCCCCTTCACTGGCCTAGTTCTTTCTTGTCATGAACACATATGACATGCTCCGTGCCTGTGGACCCAACCAACCAATCAGGCCTCAAGAGATTGCAAGAGTCCAGACTGACCCCATCTTCCCTGGCTAGCTTCCCACTTCCCTGTAAATACTGAGAGGAGTGGCCACCACACAGGGACCCAACTGGTTTGTGTTCATTTTTCATTGAGCTGTTTTATAATGTATACAATTTTGTGAGCCACATCAAATTTGTATTGGAAGTGTCCGAAGGAATAATAGATATGAGCACAAACAATGTGTTTACTGTGCCAGAATTTGGCAGAAGAGACCAAATAATATGAGAAATAAGGGCTATACTCCATAACCCAAGGTGGGGCCCTACAGCTAAGAATTTTTCTTTATTTTTTTAAATTTAATATTTATTTTTGAGATTGAGAGAGAGAGAGAGAGAGAGAGAGAGAGAGAGAGAGAGAGAGAGAGAGAGAGTATGGGATAGGGGCAGAGAGAGAGGGAGACACAGAATCTGAAGCAGGCTCCAGGTTCTGAGATGTCAACACAGGACCCAGTGAGGGGCTTGAACTTAGAACCACGAAATCATGACCTGAGCCGAGGTCAGACACTCAACCAAATGAGCCATGCAAGTTTCCCAAAGAGTTTCTCATATGTGTAAGAAAAGACCCTTAAAAGATCTGACTGGAGAGACAGCTCTATAAGGAGTGACTATAGACTTGGCTTTATTGGAGGAAATTGAAATATGTGGTGGATGCTTACTATTTTTTTTTTTGGCTGTCCCCCTTCCTGTTCCCCTTTGGGGGGACTTCCCCACCCTGATCTGTTTTGCGTTGGTAGAATTGAGTGCCCTACCTCTTACTATAGAAACCTGAAGAGGAAACTTCTGAGTTCTGGCAGCATGGGCTTGTAACCTCCACTTGTCCAATCAGATGCTTCTCTGCAGGACATGGAGTCTCTTGATCGTGACATAGGCTGGAGGGACACAAAGAAATACATTAATCAGCAGAAATGATGGAAACAGCAGAAGGAGGTTAGCTAGACCACTGGTAGTATCCACAACATGTCCTGAATGAGTTCTTCCTAAGACATGACCTTGATGGTGCTTACTGTACCCTGTATCCTCAGCCCTGCCCTAGTTTCTGTTTTTTCCCCAGACTTCACTCTCCTGCCTATTCTGTGAACATCCCTAAACCCTGTCCACAAACATCATTTCTGTTTCTATTAATCCAGAGTTGATTTCTGTTGCTTATGTTCAAGGACTCTGGATCTTACAACATAGAAGCGGTGAATTAACCCTCAATTCTCAATGGCACAGTGAAGTCATTGCCTTTAGAAAACAAAATGGAGAGGTACCTATATGATCTGTGGCCTCCAAGGAGATGAGAGGAGTTGTGGTTACTGATGGCTATTTATCCTCAGATCTGATGAACACAAAGATAAAATTAATTGAATGAAAGAATGAATGATTGAACAAAATCTTTCTTCAGAAAACATTTAACTCCTCTTTGAGTTCCCTTCCCAGGTAGAGAACTGAAGTTGGAAATGACTGTACCTACTACTCTAAATTTTATAATACTATTTACCTAAAAACTTCAGAGTCTTCCTTGGCACCAAAAATACTCTATCTGATCACTGACGTACAGAATAGAACTGGATCCTGGAAGTCCTTGTTCCTTAACCTCTGCCTCCTTCACATGTTCTGGAAGAGGAAGGGCATCAGAAAAGGGATCAAAGGCAGGAACAGAGAGTCCTGGCTAAGAGCTCTGTTTGGACGGTAGATGAAGGCAGAAGAGGGATCAATTTGCCTCTGGTTACTTGAATCACCATGACTGCCTAGCACTGGGCTTATTTCATCTTCACAGGGAAACAGGTTTCCCTACTACTGAGAAGCTCCTGAGTTAGACACTAATTCCCAAATATGATTGAACATATTGCACGAGGAATATTAGATGACCTGCAGAGTACCGTCCAGCCCCGTGGAATGTGAATTTCTTTTCTGAGGACTGGTGACCAGATGGGCAGACTCCTTGCAGGGGCCCCATCCCCACCACATCATTTCAGGCACAGCATTCAATGTTATTCATGGGGATATTTTACACCTCCTTTTTGTCGTTGTTGTTGGTTTGGTTTGTTCTGTTTGTTTCAGTAG
Source organism: Suricata suricatta (assembly GCF_006229205.1). Classification (NCBI taxonomy): domain Eukaryota; kingdom Metazoa; phylum Chordata; class Mammalia; order Carnivora; family Herpestidae; genus Suricata; species Suricata suricatta. Next base: position 25,783,692 of record NC_043710.1, on the reverse strand, counting down.
TCTTGTAATGAGCATGCATTTCCAAGGGTTCTAGATCACACTTTCTCTAAAATCTAAGCCACAACAAGCAGCAGTTCCAGAAGACAAGAAGGCATTTCCTCTTCTGGAAAATGAAGGTACGGTGGACTAAAGAATTTCAGAATAAATTCTTCCAGGAAGGCTGGGGCAGAACTGTTCATTGGCTTGAGGAGTTTTAAAGGCACAGGCTGTGACACATGCCACTTCTTGTCTCCTGAATAAAAAGCTGTGTGCACCTTGCTAGAGGGATCCCCTGAGGGTGTGTGGGGTCAATGTTAGAAATCAGTGGGGAACAGGCTTAATCTCAACAGAGACTAAGGGTGTGGGGAAGTATCTTGAACTAATTCTGAGTCACCAGGAGACTGATTTTCCAGCAGGGGGAGGACCAAAAGAGGTAGGAATACCCAATACAAGACGCTTCAACTTGGCAATATTTAAGAGCACACTCTGATTGATTTTGCTGCATAGCCTCCTTCTCCTTTTGAACATGCAACCCTCATATCAATGTCTTAAAGGTACTGCTTTGTATGGATCTGATCAAGGGATAAATAAGCTTGTATTCAACATAAAAATTTGAGAGCTTTCATCTTCAATTACTCACATCTGAATCCCTTGCCGCTTCTCATTGGGGCTGGGAGAACAAAAAAAGAGTACAATTCACTTAGCTCCCCACTTCAGAGAAAATATGGACTCATCTTTAGGTTGTAATGTTCCATCCCACGTAGTGCTGCTAAGATGGAATTGACCGTGGTGCCATCTTATCTTCACAGTGTCATTTTCTAAAAATCTTCAAGTCTCATTTTAACAGCAAAAGCGTGTTTTCCTCTGTTGACCAGAAGCCTGAGATACAGAGAAAGATGGATCCTGAAGGGTCCTAGTTCCTTAAGCTCTGCTTTCTTCAGACTTTTGGGAGGACAGTCATCAGAGGAGGGATGGAGAGGAAGAGGGTATTAGGAAGATGAGCAGGGGATCCCTCATTAGGAGTCTGTTTACGTACATGGTGGCCCAGACTTTCAGAGATCTGGGTAGAGACAAGGGTGAAATAAGACTGTGTTTTGGAAACTGTGGTAAGAAGGAGGCAATGAGTCAGTGCTTACCGTCCCCAGAAAGTGATATTGCTCACTAGGGAGGCTTTGGGGCAAAGCCTGTACATGTATCTGGAGGTGGAGTTGGAAAAGCAGATTGGCACCTGGGAATTTGGAGGGAAAGGCGTGGGGTAGGGTGCGGGGTGAGAGACTGTGAATGAACAAAACGGGGAGGGGGGAAAGCACATTGGGGAAATAGTACCGAAAATGGGTCCCCGGGGTGGAAAGAGCTGTCAAAACAGAAGCAGAACTGTGGTGCTGTACTGTTACGGAAGGGGGATTTGCAGGTTGTGTGGGAAACCCACAGACATTTATTTCATTTTCTTTATGCTTCTAATTTTAATTTTCTTTTCAATCCAACATGTGCGAAATAATTGTGGTTTAGAGCAATGCAGTCTTGGGACACTTAGGGCTATACTTAATGTCCAAGTTTAGGGTTTAACCAAACATAGCATACCTGGAAACAGTCCTTTATTTATCAGTAGCTGAAATAGAAGCTGAGTCACAGAAGTGACACAAACACATGTGATGCCTTTCTCATATGTCCCAAGTCCCTGGGGTGTTGATGAGCCTTGCCTTTGCCCACTTGAAATCTCCTCTCCACTGATACCCACCCAGTTTGCCCAAGGACAAGGCCCCTCACACTGGTCCTTCTCTGATTGTTGCCTGGACATCAGTGCCCACATGCTGATGACTGACTTTCAGAGTTGAGCGAGAGAGCATTCCAGCAACTAAAGTGTCAGCAGCTCGACTCATTGTTCTAAACCTGTGTGATTGAATAGAGCTCAGTTTTGAAATACAACTTTGCTTAAATTGGATCTCATCTGTGCTCAAAGGGAAGAGGGAGAAAGGATCCATCTGGTTTGGGAAAAGACATGTATTCTTTCCCCACCTCCCCACCTTGTAGTAATCAACTACAGTCACTACATACTCTTCTCCTAAGCCCTAGCCCTGGTACAGAGGAAGGAATGGGCTAGGATGGAGGTACCACTCACTATATTAGTGGCTTGAAGGCCATTAAAAATAGTGGGATGAATTTACATCTGTAGGCAGTGTTATGTCATCCCCTCATTTCCCACACATTCTTGCTATCATAGACAAGACTGTGAGAAAGCTCCAGTGTAAAGTGTGCCCACATCAGGGGAAATCAAGATGATCCCTTGGGTACAAAGAGAAAATACTAGAGCCTCTATTATATTTATTTAAAATTTTCTTTAAAAATAAAAATTTCTTCTTTTGTGTGTATGTTACAATATGCGTTATACATTAGTATGTTGGTAAATATACTATCTATCTATATATCTATCTACCTAACTTCTTTCTATGTCATCTATCATCTAGCTAGCCATCCTTATCAGGAGGTGCACTGAGCAGCATTTTGGAAGAATACACTCCTGGAAGATTCTATTTTAGTAGATTTTAGGTGAGATCAAGGAAACTGTAATTATCGGACTCATTTATCTTCGTCAAAGAACTTTTTCTTAAATGTTACCTTACACAAAATCCTAAGATGTACAACACATAAGGTTGGGACCACTCTTTTGAAGGAGGCTGGAGGCAAGGTTAGGGGGTGACCTAGCTTTTCTTTTATCCCATCTCCCCTCCACTCTCTCTGGTCTACATAAGCTCTCACTTGGGAACTATCATGGTAGCTTATGGAAGATAAATCGTTGGAGGTTATCTGTTCCCATGTTTGAAACTGGACTAACAGGACATTGCTCCCATTCTCAGGTTTGATATTGTAGATAGTTTCTACCAGCTGGATCACTTTCAATCTGTTCTTCGTGCCACATGATAAACACACCCTTGTAGCCCAGGCTAAGTGAAGGGACTGACACTTAGAAAAGACTCCTTCCCCCTAAGGCTCCTTCTCTAGGCTGCTTCCTACCATCCTGACTGCTCCATCTTTCTTAGCAAAGGGATTTCCTTCCCCACAGTAAACGGGCAGTACTCACCTACTCACAAGGGTTCGTGATCATTGCAGAGGATGGCCAGACTGCTGAAGCCAGCATTTCTCTGATCTTATTTCAGATTTGCAGTGAGCTCCCTCTGCAGAAGGAGATTCTGCTTAAATGCAAGGCAGTCCCATATCCTAGGGGCACCTCACCTTTTAGCTGACTCAACTATACTTATGTATGGTTATAATTTTCTTTCTAATTTTGCTGGTTTAGAGATGGCCTATTTCCCAAGGGCAATTCACACTGCCATTCATAGAGTTCTGTTGTCTTCATGAATAACCACGAAGGGTAAAATTGCCTCACAGAATTAGGGGGGAACGTGGGGTGTGGCAGATACAGATATACTACCCTGCTACCCCTTTAAGAAAGGACACACTGCCCAGCATTGGAGAGGGTAGCTACCTCACAGCCTCCTCTGTGAGCAACCTTTGAGTCAAAGTCACACTCTGTTCTGAGTGGCCCTACCCAGTAAATGAGCAAGGCCGTGGAACAAAGACCTTGCCATTTCCACCTGATGAGGACTTGGATTCAACAGGTGATCTTGCCCTGTGTCCTGATCGGGTGGCTTCCTCATAACCATTCTTGCTTCCTCACATTTCCTCACAGGTGTTACTCCCCCAAAATCTTATGCACTCACTCCTCAGTCTGTCTTAGCATCTTCTTCCCTGAGAATTAGAAGCTAAGAGGAGGAGGAGGAGGAGGAGGAGGAGGAGGAAGTGAGAACCAAATACAGGTTGCAATATTCCCTTAGATCACTTAGGTTTATAGTCCCCAGCCCCTGGGTGTGAATAGCCTGTGGGAAGCCTGAGTTATTTCAAGGAGTCTACAAATATACACACATACCTGTGGCCTGAATATATCATATGTTTAAATATTTTGAATAACAGATGTGCTATTTTTCAAATGTATGAATCAAAATTCACTGAAATTATTTTTTAAATAGTGCATTTCTCGATTGGTGGACAGTACTAGTTACACACACACACACACACACACACACACACACACGCACACACTCACATCCAGGGAGAGTTTTTGCATGCAGGGATGTCTTCATTCAAAAGGGTTGAGAAGTATTGTTTTAGATGATGTGACCCTCTTAACTGGGAACGTCTACTTTAAAAAAAAATTTTTTTTATTTTAGAGGAAGACTGTGCAGGGAAGAGGAACAGAGAGAGAGAGAGAGAGAGAGAGAGAGAGAGAGAATACTCAGCAGGCTCCACATTCAGCATGGAGCCTGATACAGGGCTCGATCCCATGACCCTGGAATTATGACCTAAGCTGAAGTTAAGAGTTGGACACTCAACCACCTGAGTCATCCAGGTGTCCCTGGGAATTACTAATTTAACTTCTAAATAAACTTTGAGAAAGTCTGCCTGATGCTCAAGTTAACCAGCTCTCGTTTGACAAATGTTGATAGCTGAGAGGTGATAGAATGGCGTATTTTAAAGGGGAATGGGATATCTTGTGGTCTCTTGGTACAGTTTTGAGCCTCCTAAACACATGCTATATACTGTCAACCTGGGCTCTTGACCCTCCTGTTTATAGAGACAACCAGGTAAAAAGTATTTGGCTTGAGTTAAACATTTCTGTTTTGGGACACATCTCCATGCCTTAACATGCAGTAGTTATCTTCAGAGAGCAGGTCCCATGCAACTTTGGATTGCCATCTAGTAGAATCTTACATCTGCAAAACACCAGCTATCCAGTCCTACACTGAACACCGAGGCTCATTTTGGGGAAGGAGAATAACTTGCCCAAAGTCACACAGCTAAGTGACACACATCTTCCTTAATGGTAGATAGGAGCCAAACTATGGATTATGATTTGAAAGTGATCAAGAGTTACCAGCTGTAACAGTCAGGAAATGCCAGACTATGTTGCTATAATGAATAACACAAAAAATATTAGTAAATTAACATAAAGGAAGTTTATTACTTTCACCCAAAATCCATTGTAGGTCTGGATGGTCCTCTGGGACATCTGTCCTCCACATGGTGCCTCAGGGATCCAGGCTTCTTTACTCTTATGACACTTCCATTTCAAGGAATGACTCACAGTTGCCATAACAGAGGGAGAACATGCTGGAAAATCTCTCACTGAGAATTAAATGCCTTAGTCCTTATGTGACATACAGGCCATCATCCCATGACCCTACCTATAAGGAGAGTTGGATAAAAGCAAGCACCAAAGAGCCCTACTAAAGCAGCTCCCACAGTGAGTTATTATTGGTTATTATTAGGGTAGATTTCAGTTTCCCTGAGGGAAACTTGATTAAGCGATTATCACCCAATAGCATACAAATCATGAGTTAGCTTATCAGCCTTGATTTAGTCACTAGTAGTTAAAAAGGATGAACAGCTATGGGGGGAACACACTTAAAGACCCCTTCTTATAAAAAAACAGCCCAGGGGGTTGGCCAGGCAGGACAAAGTTGTGTGGAAGACCCTGGAGAGGCCCCAGTTCTGGGGAGAAATGGTAAGAGTTGAGGGCAGTGAGTGTCTGAAGTAGACTTTCCAAGAGAAGAGGGGGCACTGAGAGACAGCAGAGCTGCCAATTCCCAGTTTCCATGCCCTCATCCATTTGCCCCAGGTTGCCTATGTGGGCATAACACCTTTCCAATGTCTGTGGGTATCCAAGTCTTATCAAACCTTTGATCTTATGTTATTCATAAGATCCTCCCCGACCTGCCTTCCCTCCCCAGCCTCTGAACACTACTTTGAAAAGAGTATTGCTAGCCTAGGCTTTTGGGTTTCCTGAAACATTTGGGTGTCTGCAGGGCTGTGCAGACCAACATGGCAGAGATAAACACTGCAGAAGGAAGTCAAGTTTGGTTTCAGCATGAACTGATTAGATCCTTAACGTTTTCCAGGCTACTACTTCTGTTGGTCTGGCACGCACAGCCTGAGGTAAGCCAAAGCTGAGAACTTTGTTAGCATTTTCGAGCTGAGTGTTTACTCAAGCCCTATAAGCCATCTGGGCCTACGCAATGGGCTTGGACACCTTCTCCTTTGAGTTCTTGTACCTTTTCACTCAGAGCTAAAAATATTTGTGAAGAGCCACTTCTGCCCGTGGTGAGTCTGGGATGTTTACTCTCAGACTAACAAGTGTTACAAATGGGGGTCAGATTAGAACAGAACAAAGTCTTAAGAGTCTGGCAAATTGATTCTTAATGGATTTTTTTCCTTTTTAAGTGGACTAACAGACATATGGCTTTCTAGTTCGGGGCGTGACTTTGGAGTCAGACTGCTTGAGTTCATATGCTGACTCAACCATATACTAATTATGTGGTTGTAGGCTGATTACTTAATCTTTCTGAGCCCCAGTCCCTTTACCTTGAAAACAAGGACAATCACATCTACTTCAATAAAGTTGAAGCCCCTAGGGAGCACTCTATAAATATGAACTATTACTGTTTCTGCTGCACTGTAAAGAGATTCTGGGAAAGAGGTCTGGTAATTTGACATCTATGACCACCATTGTTATTGTCAGCAACAGGCCTACAAGATTGAACATGACGTATCACCACTTACTTCACTTTCCATATCCGTAAAATGGAACTAATATTGCTGGCTTTTCTTACCTTATGGGATTTTGAGATGCATCAAATGAAGTTAGAGATGCCTTGAAATATAAATATATCCTATGGAGCTAGGAAATCTTGTCCATGCTGTGCAAAGGAATAGCAACAGTGGCTATGGCGACAATAGAGGGTCATTGTCCATACTGTGCCATTCATGTTGACGTTGCCTCTGTGTGTAGCTGTGATGGAGGAGCAAGATTTTGTTGGGATGGGTGGGGCTATGCTTTATGCACTGCTGTGACAGAGCCCCATGTTGTTGAGAGGACTGTTTTTGACATCCAGCGACCTCTCTCATAGGGTCTGAGGTGCTTCTGCTAGAGGTAGTTGATCTCTGAGGTCAATGCCAGAGTCTGATTACAGTTCAAGGACCATAGGATGAGCAAAGTCAGGTCCTAGAGCAGCAATCCATGAGACTCAGGCGGTGGGCAGGCCCTCGCTCCCTCTCCTGTCTGAAGGGTCCTTTTGAGATGAGGTGTTTGGCTTCCCCTGGTTCAGAAATAGTAAGAAGTTTGCATTCATGGAAAAAGGAAGGGGGGGAGGGAAATTACCAATGCTTTCATAAAGCCCCGCATGTCACAGTTTGTGAGGACTCATTTTTCCCTATGTTGAAAATATTTGAGGTGGGATGTTGAGGTGGAGGGTAATGGGGGGAGAAACTGACCTTCTGTCCAGAGCCAGACACAGATTTGCATATTCAGTGAAATATCTGGGGTTCTAATTTAAGGGAGAGTTATTTAGTTCCAAGCAAAGAAAAACCAACTTGGGCTAACTTAATCAAAAACTAAATTAGGGGCTCCTGGGTGGCTCCATCGGGTAAGTGTCTGACTCTTGATTTCAGCTCAGGTCATGATCTCACATTTGTGAGTTTGAGCCCTTTGTTAGGCTTTGCACTGATAGCGTGGAAACTGCTTGGGATTCTCTCTCACTCTCCCTTTGTCTCTCCTCCTCCCCCATGTTCTCTCTCTCTCTCTCTCTCTCTCTCAAAATAAATAAACTTTTTAAAAAATTAAAAAATACACACACACATACATTAGAAGGCCACAAGGTAGCTCACAGAATCAAATAAAAAGCTAAGGAATCTGGCTTTGTACAAGATAGGAAGCTGGGAAACTTAGGTTGGAGAAACGAATGGATTCCCCATTAGCTAGAGGTCCCTCATGTCACTTCACACAGAATTTCTCTTCCCTGGAGAGACTTAATTGGCCTCACTTGGTGACATACCACTACTTGACCAGCAGGAGGTCAGACACCTTGCTTCGGGCTTTGTCAGAAGGGTGAGCAGAATGCTGAGCAGGCCATAGAACAGATGTCTACCACAGTCTCTGCTTATTATCATCAGCCTCATCGCTATAATTAGTTCCTGAGGCTGCCTGGTTTTACATTCATCCACTGGAGTCAACATGTTTCTGTTTTAGAGCTTCTTTGATAAAATTCGCCTGTGTAAAAAGTGGAGTCCAATCTTCTCACCCAAGACAATATGTCTGCCTTGTCTCTCCAGCCCATCTGGAGAACAGGTGCTTGGACCTTCCTAAAGAGGTCTGCCCACCTCACCTTGCTCTCTCTTCACTGGCTTCATGCGCTGGGTCATAGAAGTTTAGGTTTCAAGGCCCCCGGTTACCCAGCCTAACCATTGCTTAAACAGCAAACTAAAAATAACTGTGTCCAGGACTGTTCATGGTGGCAGTGACAGTTGGACTGCCACCTCACCACAAAGACACTTGTCATTTGGAGGTTCGGAAAAGGGAAACACATAAGTGCTAGTTTATCGGCCAAAAGAAGCTATGACCAAAAAAAAAAAGAAAACACAACACCCGTCCACCCACAGACTTCTGGTCAAAGTATCGGCTTACCAGGGAACGTTTAGCCTGTCATAAATTAAACACATAGAGATGTTGCTTTATTTACACATTTGCGGAGGGAAGAGGGATGATGTGATACCACAGCAGCTGCCTTTTGGAAGTTTCCAGGGAAACTCTAAAAGAGAACAAAAGCGTTGTTTTTGTTTTTAAGTGTTAGAACATTGGCAAACTACAGAGGAACAGAGAAGAAAAACCTACAATGATGGGCAGTATTAATATTTTGGTGTGTCTCTAATCCTAACTTTTGGATGAAGAGGAATAGCTTAGGAGTCAATGGTGCGATGCCATCTCTGGCTCCTTCCAAGCCAGTCCTATCTGTTCGCACTTGGGACAATGCCTGAAATAAACTTTTAACAAGGGCAGCTAGCACAATGGCACAATGACAATTTTAATGCATCCCATTCAGAGTCCTGTATGTCCTTAATTGTAATGTATAATGTGTTGGAATTTCTTTGCCATTATCATGTTAATGGCTTTATGATAGTTCATCAAATGGCTGTTCCTTAATCTATGAAAGCAGGCCCCTGCTTTGGACATGATATATGACAAGGACTGCTGTGATGGACAACTTTGTGCATAAACCAGAGCACCATCTGTCAGAGAAGAGTCTGGCCTCACAACCTGTTGGGCGTGGGGTTTCCATACTGTCCCTCTATCTCTGTTAAAACGTAGTGGTTAATTGAACAAAGTCTAATGATCCATTTCATGGGTTATAATAACCCAGTTTTTTCTTACTTTTTTTCCCTCTTCTCATGTCTCCAGAAGTTATTTCTCAGATTGTTAGCAAGCATACTGGGAAATGAAAAAGAGGACAAACTTTGGCTTCGGTACTTTTTGCTAAGTAATAGAAAAACAGGAGATGCAGGACTGTGAGAGCCAGGGTGAAGTTTATTTTAGAAAATCGGTTGGGGTGCCTGGGTGGCTCAGTCCGGTAAGCATCCAACTCTCGATTTCGGCTCAGGTCATGGTCTCATTGTTCATGAGATGAAGCTGCACGTTGGGCTCTGCACTGACAGCAGGGAGTCTGCTTGGGATTCTCTCTCCCTCTCTCTCTGACCCGTTCCATTCGTGCTCTCTGTCTCTCTCAAAATAAATAAATGTTTTTTTAAAAAAGGAAAATCAGACATTTCTAGACATTACCTTTAACAATATATTAAGTACTCTTGTATTTTCTCAAAATACATGTTATGCTGCTATTGTCTCACATACTTCAGTTAGGCACAGAGTAACTGTGTGTGTGTGTGATGATAGCAGCAATAATTTGTTTTAAGGCAGAGAAGATAATTTACAAGCCCACATTCTTGTTCCTGTGAAAATTTCTAAAGGTCCTGGGGGCTCAGATATTGATGTTATTCCTCTTTCCTACTTCTTTTAACTGATCACCTCCGCATGCATTTTTGGAGTATCCATAGAACAACAATGATCAAAGCAGTAACAAGAACTAACATTAACAGAGTGCTTACTGTATGCCAGGTGACTGGTCTGGGTCTTCAGGTGGATGGATTAATACATTTAATCTTAGCAGAGGTAGGATGTCTAATGCAGATTCAGCAGGTCTCTCTGAGGAGGTAGCAACCCTAGGAACAGTGGAAGGAGACATTCCCACGACTGAAGGGCTCCAAGTTTGGGGGAGCATGGCTCTTCTGCTTTGGCTAGGGGTTAGTGAGAGAGCAGGAATATGGCATTGAACCAGCTGGAAGCATGTTAAGCAAGACAGGGACAATATCAAATCCTTATTTTAAGAAGAGCATGATGTTTTCATTTGGAGGTAGATTGCACATGAAGTAGGGTGTGCTCAGAAGGCACTATTAACGTTGAGACAATGGATGATGGCAGCCTGGACCCACAGATTGGTGGAGACAGTGGAGTGGACAGAAGTAGATGGACTCAGGATGCATTTTGGAGATGGAATTGACAGAAGTTGCTGCTAAATTCCAGAAAGGACACGGGATAAGGGAGTAACAAAGACCAAGCTCTGCGTGTCTTATCTGAGTACTTGGCTAATGGTGGTGCCCTATTCTATGATGTGAAAATCTGAGGGAGTAACTGATTCATGGGTAGGGAAATGGAAGGTTCTATTCTTACCTTGTCATTTGCCAAAATTGATACTCTAACCCAAAATAAAGAGCACAGAACTAGAAGATTGAACTTTTTAGTCATTTTTGTTTAGCAAGAAGAGACCAGACAAACTAGGACTGGGTTCAGACAGACCTAACTAGGATTGCCCTTTTTAGGTTGTGTGACCTCAGTCAAATTCCTTGGTCACTCACCACCATTCAACGCTTCAATTGTCTCATCTCTAAAAGGGAATTAATATCTAGTGCCCCACACAGCTGTTGATAGATTGTGTGTATAGCTCCTACCTCAGTTTCTGGCACATAGTAATTCCATTTTTTTTTATTATTAAGTAATTCAAAAAATTTTTTAAGTTTATTTATTTATTTGGAGGGGCGGGGGAGGGAGAGAATGAGGGGGGAGGGGCACAGAGAGAGAGAGAGAGAGAGAGAATCCCAAGTAGGCTCCACACCATCAGCACAGAGCCCAGTGCGGGGCTTGAACTCACAAACCATGAGATTATGACCTGAGCCAAGATCAAGAGTTGGAGGTTTAACTGACCGTGCCACCTAGGCACCCCAGTAATTCCATTTTTTAAATGTTAGTTTTAGTTCTTTGAAATAACTTCTACAAGATAATGCTGTTATATGGAATAAATTCTTCTTTGTGGAGCTCCTGTCCTTGCCTTAGCCTGGGTGACATGATTTGACACAGACAAAAAATACCTGAAAGACAGTGGTGCCCACAGATGTTTCTTTTACCTTCTGTCTCAAGTCCCACATTTAAATGTTTCATTCCTTTGGTGGAAGGCTTTTTCCCTTTCTAAAATACCCACCTAATTTTATTATTATTATTTTTATTTTTATTTTAGGTAGACTCCATGCCCACTGGGAAGCTTGATCAAGAGTCACATGCTGTACCAACTGAGCCAGTCTGGCACCCCAACCCTTACTGAAATACCAATGACCTTTGAAAAACAGAATCCTTTAAAGCATATTTGTTGATAATAGAAAGTCACCATCATATAGTAATTTAGGACATGGATGCTAGAGCCAGGCTGCCTGGGTTTGAATCTCGCTTTTGTCACTTATGAGCTGTGTGACCTTGGGCAAGTTACCTGACTTCTTTATATCTAAAATCCCTCACATGTGAAACTGGGACATTAATAATTCCTACCTTATGGAGTCGCTAAGAGTTTTAATGGAGCTAATATATATAAAATGATGCCTAGAAAATAGTAACCACTATTTAAGTATGTGTTGAATAAAATACAAAGAGTCCACTTATTAGTGACAGATGGCTTTGGGAAGGCTGGGGAGGCAAGGGGGAGCTGAAGGTTGCCGGGTCTCTGGAGGAAACAAGAATACCACACTGTGGGCAATCATGGCAGAAGCTGACAGCAGACTTTCTGCTTCTCAGTTTTGTCTTGTCAAGCCCCCAAAATGAAAATCCCAGCATGGCTCCAGTCCCAACTATTAGAGCTCAATTTTTCCCATCATAGAAGCAGCCTTTAATCCAGGGTGGGCTCCGGTAAGGTAACCTGCTTTTCTGCTGTCTTTGCTTCCATCCATGGAACTCTCTACTTGGAGACAGGTCAAGGTGTCCTCTACCCACTTGATTTGGCTTGAGTGTGTGATTTCCTATGACTTACCAAGGTCTTGACTGAAATCTGGCCAAAAGATGGTCAAGCGATGGTCATCATTTCTGATGTTATTTGAAATGGGCTGGGGAAGCCAGGAAATGCGTGTTTTCTTTCTTGTCATCCTCTCTTAAAGGAAAATGCTTGATGGGTTGTTCTACCTAGACAACAATTGGTTTTTATTATTAATCTCCTACTGAGCTAAACTAGAGACAGAACATCATCCTTTTTAGAAAAATAGGGCAGAAAGAAAGTCAGTTATTGAATTTCCAAACTCACCTGGACCTCTAGTAGGATCTAAGGAATACCTGTCTGTTTTTTCCAAAGACAGTGAGAATGTGGAGAAACTACATCACTCAGACCCTGCTGCTGGCATGTAAAATGGTACAGCCACTTTACCATTTGGCTGTTTCCCAAATAAATATGCAACTACCATACCACCCAGCAATTGCACTTGTGCCCATTTGTCCTGATGAAATGACAAATTAGCTTTCACATAAAAACCTCATAGCAGTTTTATTGGTAACATCCCCACAGTGGAAACAACCCAGATGTCCATCCATGAATGAATGGTCAAACAAACAGTGGCATATCCACACCATAGAATATTACTTAGCAATGCAGAAGGAGTGACCTGGAGGCATGTCTCAGAGCTATCACAGGCTTGGTTCCAGACCACTGCAATAAAGTGACTCAAATGAATATTTGGGCTTCCCTGGGCATATAAAAGTTAGGTTTACATCACACTAAAATCTATTAAATGTGCAATAGCATTATGTCTTAAAAAAAAACCCCAATGTATTTACCTTAATTACAAAATAATTTATTGCTAAAAAAGTGCTAATCATCATCTGAGCTTTCATCAAGTCATAATCTTTTTGCTGGTGGAGAGTGACCGGATGCAGACGGAACTGGGTAGTGGGCGCTCCAGGGTGGGGTGGCAGTGGCAATTTCTTAAAAGAGATAACAAAGAATTTTACTGCATCCACGGACTCTTCCTTTCACAGACAATTTCTCCGTAGCATCTCTGATGGCATTTTACCCACAGTAGACCTTGTTTCAGACTCTGCCATTATCAGCTAAGTTTATGTACATTCTGCGTCCTGTGTTGTGATTTCAACAGTCTCCATACCATCTGCACCAGGACTAAATTCCATCTCAAGAACCACTTTCTTTGCTCATCCATAAGAAGCAACTACTCACCCATTGACGTTTTATCATGAGATTATAGCAATTCAAATATAACAATAAGGAAAAAGTTTGAAATACTATGAGAATTACCACAATGTGACAGAGAGACACAAAGTGAGCAGATGCTGTTAAAAAAAAAGTGTGCCGATAACTGCTCTGGAAAACAGTGTGGAGGTTCCTCAAAAAATAAAAAATAGAACTCCCCTGTGCCCCAGCAATAGCACTGCTAGGAATTTACCTAGGGGATACAGGAGTGCTGATGCATGGGGGCACGTGTACCCCAATGTTTATAGCAGTACTTTCAGCAATAGCCAAATCATGGAAAGAGCCTAAATGTCCATCAATTGATGAATGGATAAAGAAGATGTGGTTTATATATACAATGGACTACTACATGGCAATAAGAATGAAATCCTGCCATTTGCAGCAACATGGATATAACTGGAAGGTATTATGCTGAGTGAAATAAGTCAGTCAGAGAAGGACAGATATCATGTTTTCACTCCTATGTGAATCTTGAAAACTTATCAGAAGACCACGGGGGAAGGGAAAAGGGAAAAAATAGTTACACAAAAAGAGGGAGAGAGACAAACCACAAGAGACTCTTAAATACAGAGAACAAACTGAGGGTGGTTGGAGGGGTGGGGCAGAGAGGAAAATGAGTGATGGGCATTAAGGAGAGCACTTGTTGGGATGAGCACTGGGTGTTGTGTGTGAGCCGATTTGACAATAAATTATATTCATAAAAAATAAAAATTAGAAAATCCACGTTTTAAAAAAAGGCACTGATAGACTTGCTTAAGGAAGTGTTGCCACAAACCTTCAATTTGTAGTAATAATAATAATAATAATAATAATAATAATAATAATAAAATTAAGTATACCTATATTGACACCAGCAACAACCTGGTGTCAGATACTCTGGTATCTCCAGAGAAGTGTGTTTAGTGAAAAAAAAATCCAATCCCCAAAGATTATATATATATATATATATATATATATATATATATATATA
>NC_043710.1:25702912-25769189 GCF_006229205.1 Suricata suricatta | reverse complement strand
GGTGGCTCAGTCAGTTAAGCATCTGACTCTTGTTTTCAGCTCATGTCATGATCTCACAGCTCATGGGTTCAAGTCCCACATCAGGCTCTGCATGGAACCTGTTTGGGGATTCTCTCTCTCTGTCCCTCCCCTGATTGCTCTCTCTCTCAAAATAAAAATAAAGTTAAAAAAAATAAAAATAGGGGCTCCTGGGTGGCTCAGTTGGTTAAGCGTCCAACTTTGGCTTAGGCCATGATCTCACAGTTTGTGGGTTTGAGCCCCACATGAGGCTCTGTGCTGACAGCTCAGAGCCTGGAGGCTGTCTTCAGATTCTGTGTCTTCCTCTCTCTCTGACCCTCCCCTGCTCATGCTCTCTCTTTCTCTCAAAAATAAATAAAATTTAAAAAACATTAAAAAATAACAATAAAAAAAGAACATGAATAATCCTTATGGTGATGGATATCTTCTGTATCTTGACTGTATCAGTTCAACATCTGGGTTGTGATATTATGCCATAGTTTTTTGCAAGGTGTACCACTGGGAGAAACAGAATATGAATGTAAGAGAACTTTCTGAATTCTTTCTTAAAACTGAATCTACAATTATTTCCAAATAAAAGTTTAATTTAAAACAAAGGAGACAGGGGGCACCTGGGTGGCTCAGTTGGTCAAGCAGCCGACTTTGGCTCAGGTCATGATTTCACAGTTCATGAGTTCAAGCCCTGCATCGGGCTCTGTGCTGACAGTTCAGAGCCTGGAGCCTGCTTCAGACGGTGTGTGTCTTCTCTCTCTGCCCCTCTCCTGCTCACACTCTGTCTCTCTTTGTCTCTCAGTAATAAATAGATGTTAAAAAAAATAAAATAAAACAAAGGAGACAGAAGAAAGACTGTTAACTATCCCTAGACTCACCTTGGAGAGTCTCAACCTCCAAATGAACATGTTAACTACCCCCAGACTCACCCAGACCTAAATAATGCTCCTCAATTTTCCCATATTCACTGCTCAAAAGAATTTCTAGTTATGGAAACACTTAACGTGATCAGAGGTCAGGCAGATGGATGTATTCCTTGCCACACAGTTAGGTCCTCAGTTCAGTAACTGTTCATTATGTCATTCATTCATTCAATGAGCATTTAGACTGCCACTCCTATGTACCCAGGACTGTACTAGGTTCTTTGGGTACAGTGAGACAAATAATAGATTGTCTGTACCTGAATGGAGCTTACATTATAGCGTGGAGAGGAATAATACAGAAAACACACATAATGAGATCTTTTCAGGGAGTGGTAAGTACTAAGGATGTAGTAGAACAGGGTAATGCAGGCAGTGTTAGGGGATGGAGACTCTTTTGATGGGAAAGTCAGGAAAAGCCTTTTCTATTAAGTTTTTTGATCTGAGATCTAAATGATGGAATAGCGTCCCAGAACTGGGGAGAAGAGCATTGCTATATAATCTTTGGAGAGGTCACTGTTACAGTGTAAAGAATACGTTGAAAGGAAGCAAGAAGAGAAGCAAGGACACCACTTCACAGGCCATTTCTGTGATGGTTTCCTCAACTAAGGTTTAGCAGTGGAGACAGTGGTGCCACTTTCTGGGATGAGAAAGATTGTGGGAAAGGAAGGAATCGATTTGGTGGGAAGAAAGAAGTCAAGAGTTCTGTTTAGTCATGCTCACTTTGATGTGACAGATAGGCATGTCCATTGGGCTGCAAACATTGTTCAGCCTCATTCTTTTCCTCAATCCCAGCCTGTACTCCATTAGCTCTATGTAACTCCCCCATGTCCAGACTTTAATGGCATATCACCCTGCAAGGTGGCTTCCTGCATGGCAGTAAGGGTTTTCATTATGCATACTGGAAGTATGGAGTTAGCAACCTGAAGGTAAACCGTGAACAAAGGGAAATGGGAGCTAAAAAGGAACCTGACAAAGTCTCCATTTTTCCTTCTCCAATGGACAACACAAGGATACAGTATCTTCATACAGCTCTTCCAGAGAAGTTCCATAGGTTGAGTGAACACAGTTCCTGAGGGACCTGCTGGGTCTCTTGGCAGCCTTCCAAGGTGGTACCAGGCTGATCATGCAGCTCTGCACATCGTATCCCACCTCTGCCTCCTTTCCTTTTTTTCTCCTACACTCAGTACCAAGGGCTTGCACATCCCAATTAAAATCTCAGAATCTTAATCCTTGCCTTGGGCTCTGTTTCACAGAGGACTCAATTAAGACAACCTCCAAATGAATATGTTAATTAAAAAGTTAAAAGTCTAGCACTCAGGAAGGAAGTCAGGATTGGAACTACTAACTTGATGAAACTACTAACTTGGGAACCATCAGAAGTTGCATAGTACTTAGGGCCACAGGACTAATGCAGTCACATTGAGAGAGTATGTGGATGGAAATATGGGTCAAAGAGCAAACCTGAGGCCCTCTGAAACCTAGTGTTCAGGGGAGGGGGATGGATCCAGCTGAAGGGAATTAAGAAAAAATAGTGAGGTAGAAGAAAATCTGAGGATGTATAGTGAATCAAGGCAAAAAAAAAGGGGAGAATGTCACAAGAAAAATGGGAAAAAAGCAGTTGGATCAAATCTAGCTGAGAAGTCTAGAAATATGAGAGAGGATATTGTTGGGTTAGGCAACAGAGAAATGAGAGCCTTGATGAGAGCAGTTTCAGTAAGGAAGTAGGATTGGAGTGGGTCGAGGAGAAAAAGGATGAGGAAGTGGAAGTAGCTAACATCACAGACAAGTCTTTGAAGAAATTTAAATTTAAATAGGGAAGAAATAAAGTGGGTTACAGCAGGGCAGTCTGTTTGCTGGGCACCATAGCTGGAAAATGTGTGTAGGAGAAGCATGGTGATTGGTAGTCAAGAGACCTAAGTTCTAGTCCTTTTACTGCCATGAACCAGCTAAGGAGGCTCTAGGTAAATCAGTTCCCCCCCACCCTGGGCATTAATTTCCTCATTTGCCAAATCAGGTATCTCTCGTATTCCTTCCAGCTCAGAAAAACTATGTCCTGTGGAGATGTTGAAGCTGATAGAGAAGGGAAGCAGGATCCTTGAGATGATGGTGAGGGGAAGGATTAAATAGTATGATCCATGCCAAGCACGTACCACCATGCCTGATTAACAGTAAGAACACAACACGCCTCATTTATTACTAGAAGTAACAGAGTAGCATCAATAGCAGAAACTTGCCGAACATTGTGGTGCACTGTTGTGCTCTACACACAAGAAAGTGGGTTTGGATAAAAAGAGAAGGAGGAGAAGTGGGAATGGACCAGGCAGTGTCTGGCAGGGTAGTGAGGACCACACTAGAAGCAGCTTGTGGAACCAGTTGTAGTTTAGACTTTATGACAGTGGCTCAGAGCTGGTGGCTTAGGTGATGTGAAGTTCCACCAAAAGGGAAAGACGTTTTCTTTAAAAAATGCTTTATATTTCAGGTAAAAGTAAGGTAGGAGTACAAAGAGCCAAGACTAGCCAAGGCAACCTCAAAGAAGAACAAAGTTGGAACACTTACTCAATCAGATATCAGGAATTTATTAAAGTCATAGTACTAAAGACAGTGTGGCATCGGCACAACAATAGACAAAGGGCAGAAGAGTCTAGAAACAGAGCCATACACGTCTAGGCACTTGATTTATTAAAAAGGCAGCACCTCAAAGCAGTGGAGAAAGGGCAGTCTTATCAATAAATGGTCCTGGGTCAAATATCTATCCAAATGGAGGAATAAGAAAAAAATTCAACTACTACCTCATACCAGGAAAATAAAATCAATCTTCTGTGGTCTGTAGATTGTAGATGAAAGTTACTAGTGGATAACATAGGAGAATAATTCTTAAATACCCATAAATAGGACACGAAAAGTACTAACCATAAAGAAGTGCATCTATATATTGAATTTTGTTAAAGTTAAACATATTGGTTCATCCAAAGATACCATTAAGAAGGAAAAAAAATCCAAGTCACAGAGTGAGAAAGATATTCTGATCACTGATAAAAAGGTTCAAATTCAGAGTATACAAAGAATTCTTATAAAAGAAAGATACCTCATTTGAAAATAAACAGGCAAAAGGCCTGAATAGATACCTCACAAAAATAGAATGGCCAATAAATATACGAAATGGTGCCCAACTAGTCATATCAGGGAAAAACAAATGAAATTCATATCATTAAACACCCACAAGAATGAAAATGAATGTAATCAAAATGACAAATAATACCAAGTGTTGATGAGAATGTGGAAGAACTAGAAAATATACCTTACCAGTGGAAATCTAAAATGATTCAGCCATTTAGAAAAACATTTGACATAGCTACTAAATGTAACCATAATGTGACAAAACCCATTAAATCTATTCCTGGATATTTATTCAGCAGAAATGAGGGTTTATGTTCATCAAAGACCTACACAGAAATATTCTTTGTGACATTATTTATAATATTCTCAAGATAGAAACAATGCAGATATTCATCAAGAGTAGAACAAATAAGACTCTGTGGTGTATTTATTGAATGGAATACTCTACACAATGAAAATAAATTGACCATCACTGTACTCAGCATTGAGGAATCTGTCACATAGTAGTGTGGAATGAAAGAAGCAATTTATAGAAAACTACATTTTGTCTGAGTCTATTTACATAAAGTTCAAAACCTGGAAAAATTCACTTCTGATGTTACCAGTTAGAATAGTGATCCCCTTAAAGAAGAAGAGGGAGTAGTGGGAAGGGTGTGAGGTGTACTCTGGGTGCTGCTAATGTTCCATTTCTTGAGGGCACATTGATGTATTTTCTTTGCAATAATCCATCAATAACTCACTTAAGGTTCATGCAGCTTCCTGTATGTATGCTCTGCTTAAAAGAGATGGTTTATCTAAAGAAGTGAAATTCGAGGGGTAGCACTCATTTTAATAAATGACAAAATATTTCTCCCCTCCTTGTTTCCAACATTACTCCCCCAGCCACATTCCCCACTGCATGAACTTGTTGTTCTCACCAAATGAGTCAGTCACAATGGAAAAAATTTAATGGATTTTTATAGATTCTTTTTTCAGTGTAATGTCTTCCTTGTAAGGTCTTTAAAAAACAAGACCTTCAAATGAAACCACCAAACCTCACCCTCCCTCACTTTATGGGTATGAATACTGAAATTCTGGGTCCAGAAACAATATTCATCCTGGGATCAGAGGGTGAATGTGGATCAGAAATCTATGCATTCATTCACCTGGCAGTATTTATTAAGCACCTACTGTAAGTCAGATATGCTTCTAGGCACTGCAGGTACAGCAGTGAACAACAGAAAAAGTCCTATTGTGGTAGATACATAAAATGCACACAAAAGCAAGCAAATCCCAGGCAGAGAAACAAGGAAGGGGGCATGGGATAGCAGGAACCAAAGGTAAGGTTTTTCTATGTGTGAAGGATGGTTAGGGAAGTTCTTACCCAAAGGTGAGGGATATGAAGGAGAAGAGGAATGACCATGTGGGTGTCTGGGAGAAAGGTGCCCTGTGTAGAGGGAGTCTTAGATGGGAAACAGCAGCCAGGGGAACAGTGAGACAGGAGAGGAGTGAGCAAAGACCAGAGCAGAGATGAAAGTCTAAGTTCATGAGGCTTCCTAGGCCAGTCTAAGGGCTTTGGGCTTCCGCTCTGAGTGAGACGGAAGCCCCTGGAGTGTTTTTAGTGGAAAGAATGACCTGATCTGACTTAAATTTTAAGAGCCACTCAGGGTGCTGGGAAGGAAAAGACAGAAGAGCAGTAAAGGCAAAACAAATAATTCTGTGACACAGGTGAGAAGTGATGGTCCCTTGTACCAGCTGTGCAGACAGCGAGAACTGGATGTATTTTATGGGAGAGGTAAACAGCGTTTACCATTTGGGTCGTGAGACAGAGAGGAGTCAAGGGTATTGTCGTGAGCAGCTGGAAGAATAGATTTCTCTTCAACCAACATGTGGGTGGAATGGGTGTGGGTAGAAGGTTCTGAAATACTGTTTGCACATGTTAGTTTGAGATGTCTATTAGCCATTCAAGGGGGGATTGCAAGGATACAGTGGGAGATAATGAGGCTGGAACTCAAAGGAGAAGTTGGGATTGAAGATGTAACTTTGGGTGTTGATGTATGAAGCCATGAGGCTGAATGAGATCACCTAGGGAGAGGATATAGGCAGAAAAGAGAAGTTGTCTAAGGAATGGCCCTCTGAGATCAGCCCTGCCCTAAATTCTGCTTCCGCTGCAGGAAGGTGATATCCTCATGCTGGAAGAATTGGTCCCATTTCGCTTTGTGCCAGATGGCTGATTTGCACTACAGGTGTGAGGATAAATGGAGCAATACAGTGTCCTGGAAATCGGAACTCAAAGGAGACCAACAATCTCCAGTTAAAATTCCTCCTCTCTCTGACCCCAGTTCAGTTGGGGTTTGAACTAGCAAGCTAGAGGCAAGCTTCTCCATCCTAGTACAGATTTGCAAAGTGTCCATCGCCTTCTCCTCTGGGGTTCTCTTCACCTGTCTCCAGGTCCAGCCCAGAAGAATGTCTCCATTCTGTCTCCGGCCAAGCAGGGCATCCTTTCACAGTGAGCTGGAGACTAATGGCTGGAAAAAAGGGCCTCCAAGGCAGCAGGGCTTGGATAGGAGCCGTCCTACACATTTTACCCATTAGTTGAAAATCTTTCATAATGTTTTCCATTCCTCTTATAATGAGTCATCAAGTGAGTAGGGCCTCTGCTAGAAAGTTCATAAGAACCTTATAGGATTAGATGGTTTGAGCAAAGAGAAGAAATGATTTATAGTAGACTTTGAAGGCTGTGATCAGAACCTCTTTTCAGGGTTGCTCTTTATTTCTAAAACTAGATTACAAGAGAAATAAAGAAGAGTGTTGAGGAAGAAGCTTTTAGAGTGACATCCAGTTTTCCCTCCATCCTCAGCTTTACTGTCACCACTCAGGCTCCATAGGACTTGTCTGAGGGAGTTTGAGCCAAGAAAAGCACCCACAGAGAGAAGAGAAGGTGAAGAAACAATAGCAGCAGAGATGGTGTTTATTGACGTAAAATTTCCAGCTCTCCATCTCACTTTCCAGAGACTCCATTGTTTTCCCACCTTAGCTGTCATTCTTTAAAATGATTCCCTACCCACTCCTTCCCACTCTTAGCTTGATTCTTCTTCTTCTTTTTTTTTTTTGTCCTCCTCTTTGTGGTAAAGGAGCAGTGGACAGACATAGCTATTCCACAGTTTTTGAAGTCCCAGTTGGTGGATGCCTGTCCCAAGGCCTCCCACGCTCCTTTTCTCTCACATTCACTAGAGATTCTACATTTTGCTTTTCTACCCAAGAGGGAGAGTGGTCCAAGGAGCCCATCACTTGAAAGCAGAGGCAGTATTTATGTAGCTGGTGACCACCTGTTTCAGAACAGGGTTCCCTCCAAGTCAGCTCTGGGAACTCAGCACAGAGTAATAAAAACTGAGGAGTTTGAGATCCCTGGAGAGTTGGAAAGACAAAAGCCATTTTCTCTTATATTCAACCAGGGTCCTAGAATACAAAAGTGAATTACAATTCACTCTCTGCTTCTCATAACTGGTATGAAAAGAAATATTTTTGATGTGTCCAAACTCCACATGAAAACATTTATGGAAGTCAATGGAAAGGGTGCCTTTGTTGCTCCTTCTCCACAAAATGGTTCCTACTGGGTATCAGGGGGAATTGTCAGTAGAATCCACAGAGCCAAGCATTAAAAATAATCTTGTGTGCTAAACAAAAATTTGCTAACGACATTGATAGTACTAGGTACATTTTCTACTCCAAAGAGCTATGTCACAATTTAGGCATTCAGAATTTTCAGTCCTCATTTTTTCATTCAGCATCTTTTTATTGAATGACTACTATCCCAGGTTTGGTGTTGTATGCCTCAGAAAGAATGGAGAACAAGGCAGATGAGTCTTACAGTAAAAGTGATGGGAGAGGCAAAGAAAATAAACACATCCAGATTATTACACATTTTAGTAAGGGTTATGAGACATCTGTGGGCTCCTAGCCCAGAGGGTGAGGTTTGATGAACTACAGGCTAAACATAGAAATAAATGTGAGTTGCATTAATGACTTGCTTTTACATATAACTTAGGAAATATTCTTTGGAGAGTCACAGCAGGATTTTAAAATGGAATTGCTTGCCCCAGAACTATAACATCAGCATTATCCATGATCTCATGAAGGCAAATCACATCTCCTAAAATGCCTTTCAAGTGATGTGGCTTTGCCTCTGTGAGGGAAAGAACCCAAAGCAACAGCCCAATTGCCCTAATGATAGACTCTACTGGTTATCTGCCCAACAACTGTCTACCCAACTTGCCCACCTCCTTTTCCATGACCTTGTATAATGTCTGAGGAGGTCTTTGGTGACATTGTTCCTGAGACAATGGTCTAAAACTCACTATTGGGAAAAAAGTGGATAAGAGAGGTGATATTATGGAGGTCCAAAGGAAATAATGTAGGTTGACACTTTCTCTTCTTATATTGCTTTCCTGAACTTAGCAAATGAAATCTATACCATAGTCCTCTGCTTGTTCTTATTTGAGCTCTCTGTTTTAGTTCTAGGGAGAGCTCTATATTTGACCCAGCTTGATACAGATCTCATCAGCACAGGACTTGCTGATCTACTCCAGTCCTTTCTCTTTCTTCTATATCACCACTGACAAATGTGGACTCATGGGTGGTGCTTCCCTTAACAACACACGCCAACCTGAGCATAAGAAGGATGCCCCAGTGGCTGGGTCATGTTTGTAAGGTTGGTTCCTGAAATGGCTTTCAGTCTTTCCACTTCTCCTTTTATCTCATCTTGAAGGTGTCGTTACCACATTTGCTGCCTACTAGTCCCATCCTGGGTCACTCCCTATCAATTAATTTGGTCTTCAACCTGCCTGCTCTGCATCTCAGACTTGGACTAACACGCTCCCTTATGAACTAGTGTTATAGCCTTTTGTTCTGAGATGCCAGGATCCTTTGTTAAGGAAAAACCACTCCTCTTGTCTCTGCTACTCTCCTCTCCTCTGTTTCTGTCTCTGTCTCTCTAGGTGCTATGTCACAGGGTCTAGTGTATATCAGCCACAAGAATGGTAGTGAGAAAAATCACACAATTAAAAACAATCTATCTGACTCTAAAGTTTAACCAGTACATAATCCTATTGGTGAAAACTGGGTAGAAATAGTTACAGCATGTTTGGGCTGTTAAGCTCTATGGTGGAAAGAAATGAGGAAAGAAGCAACTGAGCATTGTCGGTAATGTAGTAGACAGTGACCAGTCCACCTGGAAAAGCCAATGATGCTCATTCTCCATTGTGGAGTAACTTTGTCTTGATACAATCATCTGTTTTTATTTCCTGATCAATTACAATTGTATCTAGAACTACTGCTAAATCCAATACTTCCGGGGATAAGCCCATGTTTGAGTAACAGCTGTCCTGTAAAGAATGGAAGTGTTATGCAGCTAAGTGGCCATCTAGAATATACTGCCATCAAAAGGGCTTTTTTTCTGGACACAGGCATGCAACACTTTAAGAAAGCCCATTATGGAATATTAAGTAAACTGGAAAGTGACTATTTGCTTTTAAAAAGGAGTACCATGTATTTTTTTTAGTGTTTAATGTTTATTTATTTTTGAAAAACACAGAGAATTATTGAGGGAGGAGCAGAGAGAGAGGGAGGGAGATACAGAATCTGAAGCAGGCTCCAGGTTCTGAGCTGTCAGCGCCGAGCCTGAGGTAGGGCTTGAACCACGAACTTTGAGATCATGACCTGAGTTGAAGTCAGGTGCTTAACTGACTGGGTCACCCAGGTACCCCCCATGTAATTCTTTTAAACCTAGAACAAAAACACTGCCTGCTGGAACACATTTTCCCTCTCTCTCTCTCTCTCTCTCTCTCTCTCTCTCTCTCTCTCTCTCACACACACACACACACACACACACACACACACACACACACACACACAAAGGAGAATAACTCCAAAATAAACAAACAAAACCAAATGAGTGACTCCACTTGTGGGAAGATAGAGTAGATATACTTTTCTCTATTCTTCCCTGGAGGAACAGCTGAAAAATACAGCTAAGAACTCTGGACATTATATATCAAAGAAATGTCAGAAAAATCTAAAATGGGAGAGAAGAAGGTAGATTGTCTAGGAACATTGGGACCCATGGAACAAACCATTGGTAAGTTTCCATCTTATATATCCCAGACTTGGAACTGAAGAAACTGGCAACCTGGAAATGCCAACAGGAGCAGACAAAAAATAACAAAAACAAACAAACAAAAAAACCACAACAAAAGTCTACTCTCTCTGTCCAGTGTTGTAGGAAATGAGTAGCCTAGCAAGATAGAAAACTTTTAGATAATAACTGCTCTACTCTAGACAAACAGTACAGAAAAAACTATGACCCCACTTTCAATCAGCAAAGATCTAGTGGAAAGCTTAGACTCCACCCTCACCAGGTTGGAGCTAGACCCCTAACACTACACCCCTATCTCCCCAATTCCTTGCCAGGTGGTGTTAGAAAAAACTAAGTAGGGAACTAGGACTTTCATCCTGCCAGGTGGTAATTAGAACCCCCATTCCAGTATTAGTGGAGACCAGTGGGAAACCTAGACTTCTATCCCCACGCAGTATACTAATGAGGTGCTACTACCAGGCCTCCAAACATGAGTGGTGTTAGAGGAGGCTTAGTGAAGAATCAGTACCACTGTAGTAGAGTGTGGCTAGTAGACTGTGGCCACTTTTCCAATGGTACCAGTGGAGGCTACATGGGAAACAGTAATGAGACACTCATCCTCCTCCAGGGGGAGATACCAGTGGAGGTCTAGTAGGGACCTGGAACACTGACCTCTAGCCAGCAATAATGAGGAGTCCCCCTTGGGTACTGACAAAGGTCAAGTGGGAAACATGGCAGTAATTACACAGTGGCCTTATCCCCTTCTCCTGCCAGAGAGACGTCAGCAGGAACCAGCCAAAACAGAAGTTGTCAATAAGATTCAGAGTCTTGGTGAATCAATAAGATTCAAATGTCTAGGGTTCAATACCAATCACTCATCATACCAGGAACCAGGAAAATCTCAAACGGAAAGAAAAAAGAAAATCAATAAATACCTTCACCTAGATGGCAGAAATATAAGAATTCTCTGACAAGGATTATATGGCAGTCCTCAGAAAAATACTTCAAGGAACAATTAGGAACATATCTGAAACAAATGGAACTACTGAATATCTCAGCAAAGTAACAGAAAGTCTCAGCTAATAAATAGAACATATAAAGAATCAAATGGAAATTTTAGAACTGAAAAATATGATAGCTGAAGTAAAAGCTAAGCAGATGGGCTCCACAGGGGAATGGGGGAGGACAAGAGAATCAGTGAACTGGAAGAGGAAACAAGAGAAATTACCCAATCTGAACAACAGAGAGATATATGCTGGGAAAAGCAAAATCAGAAATGAACAGAGCCTCAGGGTCAGTGAGACTGCAACAAAAGATTTAGCATTGGTGTCATCAGAGTCCCAGAAGAACAGAAAGAGGGCAGGGCTAAAAAAAAAAAAAAAAAAAAAAGTGTTAGAGGCTGGAAAGTTCCCAAATTTGGCAAAAGCTACAAATCCATAGATTTAAGAAGCTGAGAAAACTCTCAAGCAAGATAACCCAAATAAATCCATCTTAAGATATAGCACAAACTGCTGAAAGATAAAGAATCTTGCAAGCAGTGAGATAGAAGCAGTGCCTTACTTATAAGGGGAAAACAATTCAAATGACAGTAGATTTCTCATAGGAAACTGTGGAGGCCAAAATGAAGTAACACATTTTTCAGGTGCTGAAAGAAAAGAATTATCAACACAAAATCTTATTGTATTCAGCAAAGATATCATTCAGTAATAAAGAGGAAATCAATATATTCTCAGATAAAGGAAAGCAAGAGAACTCATCACCAGCCTTACCCTAAAAGAATTGCTAAAGGAATTTCTGTGAACAGGATAATAAAAGAAGAAATCTTGGAACACCAGGAAAGAGACGAATGGACATGGAAAGCACACATATGAGCAAAAACAATAGACTTGCCTTCTCCATGAAAGATTTCTAAATTATGTTTGATAGTTGAAGCAAAAATTTTAACACTGTTTGATATGGTTCTAAATCTATGTAGAGAAAATATTTAAGACAATTATAAAGGGAGAATGGCAAAGAGAAATAAAGAGTAATAAAGTGGTTATACTTCACTCGAATTAGTAAAGTTGATGTTAGTAGACTGTGTGGTAAACTATGTTTATATAATGTAATACCTAGAGCAACCAATAAAAATACTACTATGCAAAGAAATGCACTCAAAAAGGCTTCAGATAAATACAAATGGAATTCTAAAAAAATGTGTAAGTAACCCAAAGGAAGGTAAGAAAGCAAAAATAGGGACATGAAAAACAGAGTAAAGGAACAGACGAGGCACATAACGGCAGACTTGAGCCCTGAGATATAAATAATTATAGTAAGTGTAAGTGGTCTACGTATACCAATTAAAAGACAGAAAGTGGCAAAGTGGATTTAAAAACATGACCCATGATTTGTTCATTTTAGCCACTCTGACTGGCGTGAGGTGGTATCTCAGTGTGATTTTGATTTGTATTTCCCTGATGATGAGTGATGTTGAGCATCGTTTCATGCACCTGTAGGCCATCTGGATGTCCTTTTTGGAGAAGTGTCTGTTCATGTCTTCTGCCCATTTCTTCACTGGGTTATTTGTTTTTTGGGTGTGGAGTTTGGTGAGTTCCTTGGTAGATTTTGGATACTAGCCCTTTATATGATATGTCATTTGCAACTATCTTTTCCCATTCTGTCGGTTGCCTATTAGTTTTCTTGATTGTTTCCTTTGCAGTGCAGAAGCTTTTTATCTTGATGAGGTCCTAAGAGTTCAGTTTTGCTTTCATTTCCCTTGGCTTTGGGGATATGTCAAGTAGGAAATTGCTGTGGTAGAGGTCAAGGAGGTTTTTTCCTACCTTCTCCTCGAGAGTTTTGATGGTTTTCTGTTTCACATTCAGGTCCTTGAGCCATTTTGAATTTATTTTTGTGTATGGTGTAAGAAAGTGGTCTAGTTTCAGGTGACAGTGTAGAGAGACAGGCACCCTCCTACACTGTTGGTGGGAATGTAAACTGGTGCAGCTGCTCTGGAAAACAGTGTGGAAATTCCTCAAAAAACTATCCATAGAACTTCCTTATGACCCAGCAATAATGCTGCTAGGGATTTACTCAAGGGATACAGAAGTGCTGATGTATAGGAGCGCATGTACCCCAATGTTCATAGCAGCACTGTCAACAATAGCCAAAACATGGAAAGAGCCTAAATGTCCATCACCTGACGAATGGATCCAGAAGATGTGGCATATATATACAATGGAGTATTACATGGCAATGAGAAAGAATGAAATATGGCCATTTGTAGCAAAGTGGATGGACCTCGAGGGTGTCATGCTAAGCGAAATAAGTCAGGCAGAGAAGGACAGATACCATATGTTTGCACTCATAGGTCTAATAGGAGAACAGGAGAAACCTAATGAAGGACCAGGGGGAGGGGAAGAGGGAAAGAGAGTTGGGGAGAGAGAGGGACACAAAACTTGAGAGACTATTGAATACTGAAAATGAACTGAGGGTTGAAGGGCAAGGGGGGAAAAGAGGTGGTGGTGATGGAGGAGGGCACTTGTGGGGAAGAACACTGGGTGTTGTATGGAAACTAATTTGACAATAAACTACTTAGAAAAAAAATGACCCAACTATATCAGACTACATAAAACTCCAAATATAATGATGTAGGCAAGTTGAGAACAAATGAATAAAAGGGTCTGCCATGAAAACATTAATCAAATGAGTGACTACATTAATATGAAATAAAGTAGACTTCAGAGCAAAGCAAACTACGAGAGCCAAAGAAGGACATTATATTGGTAAGAGAGTCAATCTACCAAGAAGACATAGCAATCCTGAATGTGTATGTACCAAACAATAGAGCAGCAAAAGATGTGAAGCAAAACTGATGGAATTGGAAGGACAAATAAACAAATCCATTCTTATTCCAGGATATTTCAACATCCCTTGCTCAATAATTGACAGAATACCTGGCAAAGATGTAGGATTCAACAGCAGTATCACCAATAGGATCTGACTGCCATTTAGAGAGCACTCTTCCCAACAATAGCAGAATACATATTCTTTTCAAGTGTCTAAGGAGCATATAGCAAAATAAACCATATCCTACTCTATTAAAACTCTATTAAAACCAAACAAAATATACCCTCAAAAGGCCTTGTTAAAAGGATGAAAGTATAAACTACAGAGGGGGAGGAAATACTTGTAAATTATATATTTGTGATATAATTTAAATCCAAAATATATAAAGAATACTCAAACTTACTATAAGACCCCAAAAAAAGCTAATTTAAAAAATGAGCAATATATTTGAACAGACAACTTAACAAATAAAATATCAGATGCCAAATAAGCACATGAAAAAGTTCTCAATGTTATTGGTCATTAGGGAAACACAAATTAAATTATATAGAAATATTACTATACACATCTTTGAATGGCTAAAATGAAACTGTCTGGTCATATCAAGTGTTGGTGAGGATGTAGAAAAACTAGAACTCTCACACAGGACTGGTGGGAAAGTAGCACAAACACTCTGTACTACAGGTTCAAGCGTTTGTTAAAAAGTTAAACACATGCCTAACCTGTGGTCCAGCCATTCTATTCCTGGGTACTTACCCAAGAGAAATGAAAGTGCCTGACCATACAAAGACCTATTTATGAATGTCCATAGGAGCTTTATTTTTAATAACCCCAAAGTGAAAATAATCCAACTGTCCATCAACAGGTAAATGGGTAAACAGTTATCAAGTGATTATACAGCAACAAAAAGGAGTAAATTATTGATGCACATATCAAATAAATTGATGTCAAAAATAATTTCACTGAATGAAATAAGCCAGACAAGCAAGAATATATAATGTATGGTTCTAATTATATGAAATCCTAGAAAATGTGAAAGCAGATCAGTGGTCGTGTGGGGATTGGGGGTGAGGGACAGATGGGGAGAGATGGGAAGGAGGGATTACAAAGGAACATGAGCAAATTTTGGCAGATAATAAATATGTTCTTTATCTTGATGGTAGCAATGGTTTCATGGGCCATACACATGTCCAAGTTTATCAAACGATATGCTTTAAATGTGCACAGTTGATCACAGGACAATTATAAAAAATACACCTGTTTAAAAAGAAAGTCTACGCTAATAAAGTTGCCACCACTAATCACAATTACAGAACTCTTTACCTCAAGTAGTGCTTGTTGAGCATATATCTAATGCAGTCAGTTATGATCAAGCAGTAAAATAACATTAGTGTAAAAATATGATAATTTTATATTTCTTCCAAAGTCATCAAGATTAATTGCAACATTTGACTGGCTTGAAGGACTTCAAATAATTATCAAAAGATAATTCAAAAGTACTGTTTCCTAAACAGATGAACACATGGGAAGGGAAGAAAAAAATAATATAAAAACAGAGAGGGGGACAAAACATAAAAGACTCTTAAATATGGAGAACAACAGAGGGTTACTGGAGGGATTGTGGGTAAGGGCCATTAAGGAATTTACTCCTGAAACCATTGTTGCACTATATGTTAACTAACTTGGATGTAAATTAAAAACAAAATACTGTTTCCTAAGGAAGTATAGAGATTTTTAATTTGGGGATATAATGGTTGTTGGAAATTTGTTATAATGAAAGAAGATAAATAGAAACAATTTTTTAATGATGAAATGAAGGCTCTAAAATTAGAACTCTCTATTGATGGTGGAGGGCACTTAAGGGGAAGAGCACTGGGTGTTGTATGGAAAACAATTTGACAATAAAATATTATGGAGAAAAAAAAATAAAATGGTATTTGGCTCACAAACCCTTTAATTGCACTCAATCTTTGAGATACTTATCCTATAAAGTAAAAAGATACGTAGAATAAGGTGGTCAAACTGACACAGAGTAGCAGGGAATGTCAATTAACATTATTGAAAAGGTTAGTGCAATTTTTCTCAAATCTGTTGTCCTTTTCTTATTTAAAACTTATTTTTAACATTCATTAATTGGATCCCAAAGTCCTACCCTTATGAGTAGGTGGATTTATTCATGCATGTATTGAGTTTCTTGTGAAATCTACCTTGCTTGTTCACACCATAATAAGGTCTTTCCAAGGTCATATTATTACTTCTTTTTTTTAAAACTTTTTAATTTTTTATTTATTTTTTTTCATAATATTTTATTGTCAAATTGTTTTCCATATAACACCCAGTGATCTTCCCCATAAGTGCCCTCCACCATCACCACCACCTCTTTTCCCCCCTCCCCCTTCCCCCTCAACTCTCAGTTCATTTTCAGCATTCAATAGTCTCTCAAGTTTTGCATCCCTCTCTCTCCCCAACTCTCTCTCCCTCCTCTGCTCCCCCTGGTTCTCCATTAGGTCTCTCCTGTTTTCCCGCTAGACCTATGAGTGCAAACATATGGTTTCTGTCCTTCTCTGCCTGGCTTACTTTGCTCAGCATGACACCCTCAAGGTCCATCCACTTTCCTACAAATGACCATATGTCATTCCCTCTCATTACCATGTAGTACTCCATTGTATATATATACCAAATCTTCTTGATCCATTCGTCAGGTGATGGACATTTAGGTTCCTTCCATGTTTTGGCTATTGTTGACATTGCTGCTATGAACATTGGGGTACATGTGCTCCTATGCATCAGCAGTTCTGTCTCTCTTGGGTAAATCCCCAGCAATTTCCAAGGTCATATTATTACTTCTAATAACAGCATCAGTACAATTTATAATGTTGATATTTCTTCATGCTGAAGCACTACATGCATAGCCCTGAAATAGTGCACTGCCTGCTTTTACCTGGTTCTGCCTGGGTTTTTCAATCAGTGAAGAGAGAAGGGTTTTCTCTAAATCCATAGCTATGACACAATAATAGCTTGTGGGTAGTTTCATTGACTTACTATGCAGCACTGATAGGCAGATGAAGATTCCTCCAGACCCAGTATAAAGCACAGGCAACTATATCTTAAACTAAGATAGTGTCTATGGAAAGAAAGAGGGTGGATCCTGGTTGTAGTGTGGAAACAAAAGCAGAAGTTGACTCACTTGAGTGTGCTCATCCTCTAGACATGCTGGAACCTCAGAGGCTAGTAGAGGAAAGAGAAGAAATCTGTGAACTGCCAGGCTCAAGACTAGGGCACCAAGATTGTAAAATAGGACTGGCCATTAATGGGGGTATAAAGGAGCCATCAACATCATATCAAGTAAAAAAGATGTGACATACATAGGCCAGCATCTATATCTAAGTGAAAGCTTTGGGGCAGAAAGAGCAGTATCATAGGATTTTCTAGAAGCTATGGTCTGTGGGCCTGAACTGGCTTGCCATCTGTTTTTATAAATAAAGTTTTATTAGAACACATCTGTTCATGCTACAGTGGCAGAATTGACAGACACTCTAGGGTTTACAAAGCCAAAAATTTTTATAACTGACCCTTCCACAGAATATGTTTGGCAACTCTTATTCTACCAGAGGATGAGGGTTGGAGTCAGCATTGTGGTCCCAGTTGACATGTTTGGTTTGAAGACACACCCTAGGTATCAGCTGAGGGAAAAAAATGGGAAATGGTAAGGTATAGGCTGTCAAAACCATAACTGAATGCTCTAGAGTTCAGTACCTCAGGTATAGGCAGAAACCAAGGCAAAATTTCATTCCTATTGATAGGACAAACAAGGTGGGAATTAAGTCAGGAATGAATTGTGGGATTCAAGCTTGTTTCAGTTATGGAAGATATCAGGTGTAGGACAGTGAGTCCAATTTCAGTGACCTGCTGGTAGGTTTGAACCAGTGGTCAGTTTTAAGTGCTTAATGCTCACCAGAGCTGGATGGCAGAGGCTGACCAAGAAAGTAGAAACTATTGAGTCCAAATAATTTGAATCTTTCTTCTAGAAAATAGGAGTATGGTGGTATCCTCACTATTTCCTCTTCAGTATGATAGATTGTCACCTCATCAACCCAAGGTGTTGAGATTGAAATGTCTCCTGTGTAGGGTTGCCAAATTTAGCAAATAAAAATACAGGACAATGAGTTTAATTTTACTTTCAGATAAACAATGAAAAAAAATTTAATATAAATATGTCTGAAATATAGCATTTGACATATTTATATGATAAAAATTATTTATTTGGAATTTAAAGTTAACCAGAATCCTGCATTTTGTCTGGCACTTCATTCCTAGGACACTGGCCACCTTTGTTATAAATTGTGACTAAACCAAACAATGTTTTGACTTCTGGGGTAGCAAGAAATTTCTAGTTCTTAGTCTTTTTTTTTTTTTTTTTTTTGCTTCTCCCTCCCTCTACATACAGACTTCTTCCTTCTCATCTCTTCCCAGTTCCTCTCTACCACTTCCTTTCAAGGGCTGTCTGGTAGAGTGGACCAATTGCATCTACCAACACTTCCAAGAATATAATATGGCTTCAGCTGTTATTGATTAAACCAAAGGGCTGAAAACTGAGAAAGAAGAAGTCGATCTTCTTAATGTGACTCACAGGAAGGAAACCTGGTGAACAGACAGTTGGATGATAGGCTTCTGACTCACAGAAAATTTCTTTGCTAAAGATTTGTAGACATCACTGTTAGTTTGCTATTGACAAACCACTAAAGTTTCCCTAGCAGCACAGGGTGTTGTCTTTATTAAAAACAAACAAAAAACAAAAACAAAAAAAACCCCATAGGTTTAGATTAACTGCTGGGCACCTGATGGTTCCAAACATTGGATTAAAGCGGGCATTTTGGGTATTTGCAGAAAGCCTCAGGTAAAAAGCAGAAGGCTCTATGAGGACCATGTTCATGCTTTGAAAGCATTATGCCAGCATTGTGTTCTGTGAAGTTTTTCTTAGGAGAGATTCAGGAGAAGTCACAACTGTGTGACTTGTTCTATGCTGCAGGCAGTGGATAAGGCTCACCTACCGTGAAGAGGATGTGGGCTAAGATTATTCTCAGTAATGACTTTACGAGCTTGGGTATTTTGTAAGATGTGTAGAAAATATTAAACTGATGTGATTTTACTATTCCTCCCATCAATTGTATCTCTAGCACCCCTTCCACCATGGTAGCAGTGCTGGAGGTGCCCATTTGCGTGTCCCTTTAAGAAAAAACTTGCCATTCAGCTGTAAGGCGAGCAGTTAGCTCACAGACTCCAGATATTAGCACCTTAGACTGCTTCATCTTTTGAGCTGGGGCAGCCCCCAGCCAATGGCTGAGCAATAGCTGGTGCCAGGCCTGCCTATTTCTTTTCAACATGAGATTCCTCTAATGAGTGATCTGTGTTCTGGAATTCCCCATTGCATTGGCCGAAACTTAGTCAGAGTGGTCTGAGGCTCTCCCTGTCCAATCTTGCTTTCTCCATCTTTTATCTTCGCAAGTGTCACTCCCCGATAAATCTCTTATGTTCTTAATTCTGTCCCAACTATCTGCTTCTCACAGGGCACACTTGACACAGCCATCAGTACCCCAAGGAAGTGGGCAGGCCAGGTGCCAATCTAGCAGAGGAAAAGATATTTTGAGGGGAACATTCTTACCAGACAGGAAGGCACGGGGAAAGGCATACTCTTTCCTGCCCAGGACAGTACAGAAATGAGAAGAGAGGTGGGGGCAGGGTAAGATCTTCACATACTAGGGTGTCTCACCTCTTCCTTGGGGCCAAGCCTTAATGGCGAGGGAACCATGGATGCATTCAGAAAGGTATGCGGAGACTAATTCTATTGGGGCAAGACTAATACTATTTCCCCCATATAAGCTGGAGGAGGCTGAAATCATCTGGTGGAAGCCCCACAGCTTTCATGGCTTGAGAAGGACAGGGCAGCACTAGAAGGTAGAGGGAACCTGGTAGTCAGTGATGTGATACATCCCTGTGTTACAACATGCCCTGCTGACGGTCAGGGATGGCTGGCAGTACAGAGGCCTGAGGTTTGGAGATGGAGGCCAGTGAGATCAAGCAGTTTGATTTCTGCATCAATGTCCCATGACTGCAGATACCATAACATGCCAATAAACGAACTAGGCCAGGGGCAACTGAGGATACTAGTGGGGTCCAGAAACCCAGCAGGTGAGCCCACCAAGACTAGAGTTTGCCATGCTTATTCCCATACCCACAGATGTGTATCATCATCCAGGGGCCCATGTGCTATGTCGGAAGACCAGGGGATAGTGGAAGAGGCCAGGACATGCTGACTAAGTCCCGGCCTTCCCTTCCAGGTCTATGGGGCTGGGAGGGTACAGAGAAGGTTTGATCGGTTATAGGAAACAAAGGAGCTGCATATTTTTGCATGTCTGAGTGTGTGAGAATCAATTGGTGACCCCACTGCACCTGAATAAAAGCATTTTACATTTTGAATGTTAGCCCAAGCAATGGTGTTAAAAAGAGGTCAGGCTTAGTATCTTCTAAGTCATAAATGAATAGCAACTTCTTGCAGAGAAACCTTCCCAGGTTGGATAAATTACAGATGTGTGTACAGTGAATGTTTGGCTCCCCTCTGGACCACATTTTTCAAAGGGTGAGAGATAAACCACTGGTGATAGCCAGGGTGATTATAGGTTGTGTGTAAACACTATCAATTAGCACTGAATCACACCCAAGTATCCCATTTTCAATTTCTCAAATTTCTCAGCCCTTCAGATCACATAAGTGCAAGTTTTGGCAGTAGCCTTGTCTCTGACCTCTTGAGCACTTTCCAGTTCCCGTGCTGAACAAAGTGAGAGCAGTCATCAGACTCAGAGTATTGGTGGCCTTCTATACCCAGTCCATTCTGAATGAGAGAGCCACCAGGACCCTTCAACAGAAGTCAAGCAGTGTCCCCTCTCTGCTTAAGGCCCTTCAATACCTCCTCATTTAACTCACAGGGAAAGCCCAAATCCCTTCACTGGTGCCAAGGCCCTACTTGGACTGACACTTCACACTACAGCCCCGCCCTCTCTCTTCCACTCATTCCCTTCCCTTCATCGTAGTGGCCTCCTGTTGGTCTCAAATATTCTTTCCCCATATACCAGCACAGTTCACATCTCTATTTGTTAGGACTTGACTCAGATGTCCCTGGTTATATTATCCTAGATTGCAAATCTCTCCTACTCTCCCGTCCTTTTCTGCTTTTTGCATGTGTGCATGCACTATATATTTTACTTACTGGATTTTCTCTTTCCCTTCTTGGCAAAGCAAATGCAAACACAACAACAACAACAACAACAACAACAACACCCCACTAGATGCTATTATTCCACCCTTCTCAGCTTCATGGAAATTCTGATACATATTTACATGTAGATTTATATTATAGATTTTCCTAAACTTACAATGAGATTCTGTCCAAATAATTGCACCATAAATGGAAAATATCAGAAGTCAAAATACATGTAACACCCCCTAACCCACCAAACATCATAGCTTAGCCTACCCTACCTTAAATGTGCTCAGAATACATACCTTAGCCTACAGTTGGGCAAAATCATCTAACGCAAAGCCCATTTGATAATGAAGTGTTGACAGTTATGGTTACTGTACTGAAAGTGACAAACAGAAGGGCTGTGTGGGGGTGCAGGCTGATTGTGAGCGCCAACCACCCCCCCCCCCCATGATCATGTGGCTAACAGGGAGCCGAGGATTGTTGCTTCTGCCCAACATCTCCAGAGAGGATCCTACTGCCTGTCATTAGCTGGTGTGGGGAAAGATCCAAATTCAGAATTCCAAGTAGGTTTCTACTGAAGGTGCATCATTTTGGCACCATTGTAAAGTCAAACCATGGAGTCAGAGCATTATCATAAGTCAGGACTGGTCTGTCCATTTTCCTTCTAGATGCGAGATTTGGATTATAGAACATCAAGGAAAGAAAATGTTTGTGGAACCTTCTTGGCCTAGCTGATCTCTTATTCTCCCCCCACCCCCAACCCCTCCCACTTCTGATTAGCGATCGGATCCATCTTGTGAGCTCTTTGCTGCAGCATATTGCAGATCTGGTCGGCAAGGGCTGGAGCCCCAGGCTGGATTGTACCCGCTTTCCCACACTGCCCGGCTGTGCTGCACAAGAAACATGTGCCAGGCTGGTGCTTCTGAGGCTGCGCTTCAGAGTCACGGTTGTGCTAGATTGAAGCCCAAACACAGACCTAGAACCCTGGAATGGGGAGCTGGCCCTGGGAAGGCTGCAGGCTCCACCCAGCTGGCTGACTCGGCACTGTTTCCCTTCGTCACCACAGCACCAGGTCCGGGTTGTCAAGGAGATATGAAGGAACATTCCGATGAGAAAGAAACTCTCCAGAGCGTGGGTGGCAGCAGACAGGCAGTCATGGAGGGCCCCACCCAGATCCTTGGCTCCGCCCCTCCTCCCACCCCTCCAGAGAAGCCACACAAAGAGCTGGAATTCGAGGGTCTGACTTCCGAATTCAAATCAGAGATACCCCTCGGTTCTCGGTGCCCTTTGGGAAGGAGGTTCTTGCTGCTGGATTTGTGGACTTCTCCGAGCCTCGGTAGGTGGATTTGTGTTTTGAGAAGACACCTGCGTTTCTTCAAGGTTCAGAGAGATTAGTGGCAGAGCTACACTGCTCTCATATGGATGTAAGGCTGTGATAGGGCCCTTGATCACCACGGAAACCCTGGGAAAATGGAAGGAGAGAGGCCGGGGCAACAGGCCCAAGGCCTGGGATTCCTCCAATGAGTTCACCTGCCTTCCGCAAGGTGCACCGCGTGGAGCCATCCACACCGAACTCCGAGAAGCCGACATTGCTGTCCAACAGCGAAGTCTCCTGCTGAGCTGCACCGTTTCTACATGCCAATACCTGAGTAACAGGATCCAGTTTGACAAACCTTTGGGAGCACACAGCGATGACATAATAATGCCTTTCAGCACACCTAGTGCTCGCATCTTTATAGATGTCCATTCCCATAATCCTCTGCACAGGAAGAGGGCTTTTATTTCCCCTACTTTACAGATGAGAAGATAGGTGGAGCAACCTTCGGCGACCAAAAACTAGAAGAAAAAGCATTGCAAGCCCAGGCCCCGTGATCTAAATGTGGGGTGTTTCCCAGTCCCTCCCGGTAGATGAGTTCCTTAAAAAATGAGCTGCACGCGTCTGGGGCCTTAAAACCACAGGGTTTACCGATGTGGCTGCAAACTGCTGCTCTCGGCCAGGAAGAGAAAAGCCAAGCAGAAGAAAAACCACACTGCCCTGAAGGACCTTAGCATGTCTCACACATGCCGAATATTTACATGTGTTCCCCACATGGTCTCTATGGCAACTGGCAGAGGCACAAAAACGCTTGGTTGATATTTGTAAGAAGACAAGAGGAGAGTGCTCTAAGATCCTCTTTCTCCCAGCAGGCAGGGCTATTTCCATCCACTGGCTTCATGACTCTCCCAGCAGCCATTTGGCATGAAGACCTCAAACAGCCGGGAGCCAGCGAATTGGTCCAATAGGCGTGTGGACCTTACAGGATGGAAGGACCTCATCTCCCACTCCCTCTTCCAGGCAATTATGCACAGAGTCAGGAAGGGATTTTGTTATTAAGAAGTCTCAATGGTAAGGAGCTGAGAGTTTGTGGTTTCCAGTTTTCAACCACAACATTGAAGGCGTGTCTCCATTTTTCTTATGGTTTCCAGCGCACACCATTATCTAATTCTCCCTGAAGAGTCAACAGTGCTTTATGATGCACATACATCAGTGATGTGCACTGGAGGCTCCGAGCCAGCAAGCAACATCTTTCTCAGAAACCGCCCTCCTCAGTCCCCTTTCCCGCACTGTGCCTTGAAACTGCCCCCTCTACCCTTTCTGCCACAAACGTGGCATGGAAATCTGTGGCTGGGAAGGAGGTCTGTGTGGCCACAATTAAAACTGAAATTCAACTCCACATATGTGCGACAATATTTAACTCTCAGCACACCAGTCTGTGACCTACATGACTTAACGTGGCATTTGTTAGTGTCTTGTGTGTCAAAAACACCATCCTGCGTGCTCTGGGAAAAACAAGAATAAAGATGACTCTCAAAGATCTTACAAGCTAGCTTAGCTAGGCTCTTTATAGTGTTGAATGAAGCATTACACCCTCCACGTGGGACCAGCACATCTATCAAAGCCCATATGAGAAAAAAAAGCCCCTCTGTAAATGTCCTAGGGGAGACCAGGTTCAGGGGCAAGGAGCCAGTGCAGTTGTCTGTGACTAGTGCTCAGGTGACCTTGCTTGAGTTTAACACGAGACATTGCTATGGTCTTGCGTTTCTTCATTTGTCTTTGAATCTGCGTTTTGTAAGTGAAGTCCAAGGGAACAGTGAAACTCAGCTCACTGGTGATCCTGCACCCCACCCCACCTCCTAGTGTCCCAGACCTCACCCGACTGCCTTGTCCCCACAACCATTCCGTGACTGCTGCCACCTTCACCCAGGGGAGCTTGCCAGGCAGTCTCTGCATGCAGGATGCCCCATGCACCCTTCTGCTCCCCGTAGGATACCTAGGAGCAGATGCAGGGAGGGGTATGGTGGGGCATGCTCTCCACCACACCTTGAGGGAGAGCACGGCAGTGCTGTCCCTGCCTTGGGCTGACAGTACCATGGTGCATTTGACATGGCGAGGGTCCTCTCATCAATCCCAATCTGTGTGTGCTAGAGGCTGAAATCCCCTGGGGGGGGGTTGAGGTGGCAGGCAGGGGGAGGGGGAGATTCCCAACTTCCCTGCTTCCTGTTCACCTTGCTCCAGAGCACCACAGTAGTGTAGACAGATGAAACATACTCCAGCGACTCCCCGTATACAGTCTAAGCAGGTCTTCAATAGCTGTCATAAATAAAGCCAATCCTGACTTCCTACCAGTTCAATTACAGCAAATTATATCCTGTTCCCCAGAACTCATTTAAACCATAAAAATACCAAAACTAATTATGAAAGCTAGATGTGAATACTATCAGGTCACCTCCTAAGTACATTTAAGATATTTGATCTATGTACTATATCAATATAATCATGATCTTACTATATGCACATGCATAAAATGAGTTCTATCTCCTAAGCTCTTACAAGCATTTGTTTATTATGGAAAATCAAGCAAAATGTAAAATTTACATCCTACGCGTGCCTTGTGGGAGAGCTTCACGCAGACACTGGACTGACTGAAGCTTTGTTCTCTAAACTTGGGCAGACATTTTAAGTGTTGAAAAGTGTCATTTTGATGATGATTTCTTTCAGCGCTTCCTTTGGAAAGGAAGAGTTACAAATAACAAGGCATAAGATTCCCCTCAGAGGTATATTTTTAGCAAAATAACACCTTGTAAATTTTCCTCTTACGCTCAGCAGCTAGGCGGCCGCATAGAAGGGCTGTCCAAGCCGACACATGCTCACTGGGAGTCTGCCATGATTTGAGCCCAACCCTGGGCTGTGGGCAGCATGGAGGGTGCTGAGATAAGAGGGTCCTTGTGTCTAAGAAAGAAGCATGTCAGCTGAGAAAGAGATATAAATTTGTAGCTGTAGAGGGGAGCTGGCCAAAATCTCATGGGGGCTGAGAAGCCTTCCGTAGGGGCTCACTCCACCCTGAACACCATATTGTCAGCAGCAGGCTGTTGGCCCAGGCTGACTGTGGACAAGGCTTGATCACTTACAGGCCACTGGGAGTTGCTGTCCTCAGCCTGACACATAGAGCACTTTGCTGCCTGTTTTCTCTCCAACTCCAGTGCTTTTAGAAAGGCACTATTTCTTTTTTGAATGCCTTCATTAGATGAGACATTTTTATTTTTTTTAATAGTCTACTGTCAAATTGGTTTCCATATAGCACCCAGTGCTCTTCCCCACAAGTACTCTTCTCCTTACCATTCTTCCTCCACCCCACCTTCAGCCCTCAGTTCGTTTTCAGTATTTCTTGAGTCAACATGAAGGTGACCCTGTGGAAGACCCTGGAAATATTGGCTATAAGTAACCCCAGTATTATTAAGGGCTTGCTACATGCGAGCCACCATGCCCCAGTCCAGGAATAAAATCCCTGTTTTCAAGATGTCATGGTAAATAACAAAGCAAATAACAAAATAAAGTATGCATTGAAAGTCGGCATGGGAAAATGATGGTCAAAAGTTACCTAACCCTGGG
This sequence comes from Suricata suricatta, assembly GCF_006229205.1. Taxonomy (NCBI): domain Eukaryota; kingdom Metazoa; phylum Chordata; class Mammalia; order Carnivora; family Herpestidae; genus Suricata; species Suricata suricatta. The sequence goes on along the minus strand of NC_043710.1, from coordinate 25,743,012 downwards.
GCACCTGGGTGGCTCAGTCGGTTAAGCATCCAGCTTTGGCTCAGGTCATGATCTCACGGTTCATGGGTTCGAGCCCCGCGTCGGGCTCTGTGCTGACAGCTAGCTCAGAGCCTAGAGCCTGCTTCAGATTCTGTATCTCCCTCTCTCTCTGACCTTCCCCTGCTCATGCTGTCTCTCTCTGTCTCTCAAAAATAAATAAACATTAAAAAAATTTTTTAAAGTTACCTAACCTTAAATCTCAGCTCTGACTAGTTGGCTCCCTGAGTATAGTTAAGCCCCATAACTTCTCTGGGCTTTGGTTTATTTGTAAATGGGTTTGTGGCTGAGGGGACAGAGATCATCTGTCTGGTTTCCAAGTTGCCTTTCTTTTTTAAAATTGCCTGTGTCTCTGATCCTGGAAATCACCTGTGTTCCATAGACAAGATTCTCTTTGACCTGTGTATCAGTTTTCTAAGGCTACTGTGACAAAGTACTACAAGCTGAGTTGTCTAAACAACAGAAATGTATTGTCTCAGAGTTCTAGCGGCCAGAAGTCTGAGATCAAGGTGTTGGTGGGTTGGTTTCTTCCAGGGGCTGTGCTAGTGTCTGTTCCATGCTTCTTCCCTAGTTTCTGATGGTTTACTGGCAATCTTTGATATCCCTTGGCTTATATTGCTCTGTCTTCATGTTCATATGGTGTTTTCCTGGGTGAATCTTTGTACAAATTTCTCTTTTTTTATATACGTATGTGAGTCCTATTGTATTAGTTCATCTACTTCAGTATAACATCATCATCATTGTATAACCTCATCTTAACTAGTTATATTTGTAATAAGCCTATGCTTAAATAAAGTTGCATTCTAAGGGCTAGGACTTCAACATATGAATTTTTAGAGGGCACAATTCAACCTATAATAATAATGCGTTTTATTCATTTCTATCTTAGAATCTTTGGCCCATCCTTATTCAATATGATAAATCTTTTTCATTTCAGTTGCCAGCTCTAATCAATTGAGGTGATTACCTGGAATGTTGCACAGAAAAGGGTTGTGAATTGACATCCAAGGTCAACAGGAAAGGTGACTGGAGTTGGTTTGGATTTTTTTATGGGTACAGGATATAATGAATAGGGGGTTTGTTGTGTATCTGCTCACCCAACATGTAGACCTTAAAATCCTGCTGCTCATTCCTAAATGAGGGATCTCACCAAAGAGTGAAAAAACTGCAAATAAACTGTTTTTTTCATATCCCTCCAATTGAGATGATCCCCAAAAGGTGATTGCTTATTTGGAGTCTTGATGCATTCAATAATCTTTGTAGGGTCTTTCAGTGTAGCTCATGAGAATGATCACCTCTTCCATAGGACTGAGCTAGTCCGTGATAGGCATAAAGGGAGTTAAACTTTCAGGAAGGGGTAGTAAGTCTAGACTTCCTGAATGTCTTCTCTGTTGAAGCTGAGAATTTGCTTTGGCTAAAGAGTTGCTGCTGAAACCAGATAGCTTCTGGAGGCACCAAAAATGAATCCTCACTCCCACTCTTGACACCTACCACACCGAAACCGCCAGATGATGACAGCTGCTGTAGAAATCTAAGCAAGTGGAATGACGCCCAGCTTGGTATAAGAGCCAAGTGATGGGGAATGACAGGAAGTTGGTTGTCTGTGTCACTGTGGATACAAAGGAAGTACTTTCAGGACACAGAGGGAAGTGGCTAGGGACCCTAATGCCAGGTTTGACTATCCAAGGAAGTCCTTCATTTTTGCTTCATCTTCTAAGGTCCTTGAGGAAAATCTAGCAGAATGACCAAAGCCAAAGCCCACTCAACAACAGAGAGTATTTTAATTGAGACTTTTGACCCTAAGATATTTATCTGAATTATGACTATCATTGATGTGAAACTTTTCCCATCATGAGGTGGAATCACGATCACATCCAGGAACTGTTTCAAGTGTTTGCCTGGTGAAGGCCACATTCTCTTCCATGGTAGGGTAGATTGATTGCATTCATGGACCATTTTCATGCCTCCCTGCGTCTACCTCATTAATAGTATCTTCTCACACTGATTCTTGGTTTGGTCCTGTAATCAACGTTGACCTTAACAGAGGCTTGAAAAGCAAATCTTCTTTGACTCTAACCTCATTGTGAGAACATTCCCAGGCTAGTCTGCTGGAAGTAAGTCAGGGACAGATGGAAAAGAATCAAGTCATCCTGCCATCTTAGACCAGCTATCCCCCAGTTGCCTAACAAACTGACCACAGGTTCATGGGTGAGCCCAACTGACATCAGCCAACCCCAACCCAGACCAGTAGAACCACCCACCTGACCTGTAGACTTGTGAGAAATAAGGAACGGTTATTTTAAACCACCAAATTTGGGGGTGGTTTGTTACACAGAAATAACTAACTGCTACATATGATCTCCCACATGTATAGCTAAAGAGGGACAATAACAGGTTAAGTATAAGCTGTGATGTCCACTGCTAGAATTCAGCCATGACTAGGAAACTCTGAGGAGCTGACAGGGCAGGTCTGTTAGAAGAAGGTTATTTGCATGAGGTGCTTCCCAGGAGAGAATTTATCCCAAGGGAAGAACAAGTCAAGCAGAGAAGCTTGGGCTGGGAACAAAGACTTAGTCGTCAGAGGCTGAGAAAATCCACCCTAGTGTCTATTATTCTAATGGGTCTTCTGGATTAAGCTCAATGGAGTCTTGTCTGACTTTTATGGTGGAGGGTAGAGAAAGGGTATGGACAAAAGATTATTTCCCTAACAGCCCTGTAAGACACTAGAGTACAAGCTCCCCAGCTTTGGGGTTAATGGAAAATTATAGAGCTAAAGCAGCAAGAGGGGATCTATGTGAACAAAGCATAGGTTTGGTACCCAGAAGATTCCAGCACCTCCATAAAAAATAGGGCACCAAGAAGAAGATTAAGTCACATCTGTCTAAATAGCTACCTTAATTCACTGTTTCACTCATTTATGCATTCAACCAACACTGAGGGCTATTCAGACTATACCAATCAGGTTACACTGAGGGGAGACAAATGCATTCCAAAGGTAGGGTCTTGACCAGTAAGGAACACACAGACTGGTTTACATTTAAAACTAGGTCTTCTCTCCCGTGCTCTGACTGATATGTAACAACTGCTGAGAGCACTCTCTTGAGTATTTGAAAGGTCACATCCTGATTCTGAAGAGTGCTGTGATTGGCTAGCAATATCTGCTTTGGCCACATATTTGTCATCTTGGCGGTTGGTCTAGTTTTATGTCCTGACTCCATAGTAGTATTTAGTTATAAACCATGAACTAGGCCTCTTGCATGTATTATATGTAAGATCCATCTCCCACCACCTGTTCCCACCTTGGCTGGGTGACAAGAGGCTGGACAGATACTGGTTCTGAGCCAGCATTTTTTTTATGACAATAGGGCATGATATTTTCCCTCCTCTATTCGTGCTCCTCCCCTTTAAGTCAAAGATGTAATCCTCAAAATGGGGATGGGGTAGAGGGGAGTATGGAGCACAAACCTATGCTCAGTGAAAAAAATTACCCCATCTTCCTCCAGCAGAGTGATAGTTTGAGGGTGTCGGGGACAATAACCCAGCCTCGAAAATAAGCATTAAAAATGTCACCAGCCCATACTGACTTGGTGTCGTATAAGCAACGAAATAAAGAAAATCCCACCAGTCAGGTTTCTTGTATTTACTGGGTATGAATGTGGTTAATCTGTTGACAGCCTTGGCAAGCCTGCAGGACCAGGAGAGTGCCAGGCAGAGCTCCCAGTGGGCATTTAATGAACACCATGGAGGAGTCCTCAGTAGCTCAACTGAGGATTTCAGCCTGGACTTGGGCACACAATCCTTGGGCGACTGAAGGGGAGCCAAAAATTCACTGTACTAAATTTGGTGTTCTAAATGTCTGTTTTGTGAGCCATCTAGAACTCAAAAGGCTGAGTATTTAATAAGCGCATAATAGAATATGGCTTTCACAAACTCCATGACTTGTTCTCAAATCTTTGTTCTGCCATTCTCTAATGGTATGACTTTGGGTAAACATCTTAACCCCTTTTTGTCTAAAAAACAGGGATAATAATAGTACCTATCTCAGAATGAATATGAATGAATATTAATAGAATGAATATGGGAAATGCTCAACAGAATGGTTGGCGTATGGTGAGTACTCAAGAAATGATAGCCAGAATTATTAGCAATTAAGCTCTGGACTCTTTGGGATAGCTCCTGCACCCCTTTTATGTCTTTTCCTTTCTACTCACAAGTGCTATCCAGCTCTAACTCATGTGGCCAGAAGCTCTGGGCAGAGCTCCCCCAGCCTGCCCATGGGTCCGGGTCTCCCCATTACTCCTCAAGCTTGCCTCAAGCTGTCTGCCAACACTGGCCATGTGGCAGTACACAAGTTTCCAAAATGAGATGTTGTCTCTCAGTGGCACAGTTCTCATTTCCAGGTCTCTTTTGGCATGTGTCACTCCAGACAAAGCCGTGTGTATGCGAGGCTCAGGCCATGGTGACACAGCATAAGGAGAGAGATGGGCAGGGAAGGAAGGAACAGAGCTCCCACTCCCGCCAGAGCCAGCTGGTACAAGGGGAGCCACAGTGCCCCTGGCCAGGGACTGTTTTCACTCACTGAGGACACTGCCTGCTGCTCAGAGGGGCATTCCAACACCTGAAACCACAGGACCCAGGCAGAGCCACACCTGCCAGATGGCCTCGCTGGGCCACAGTGATCTGGTCACCTGGCATGCACAAGGTGTTGAGTGTTGGGGACAAGTTTTAGAGAGAAGAGTCATGGGAGAGGGAGGTAGGAAAGATGCCTTCTGGTTCTTCCTCTCTGGACTTCAGTTTCCTTTACTGTTGAGGAAACAAGATGAGGACACAGAGCATCCGGCCCATTGTGTGGCAGAGCAGGGGAAGCATAGGGTTTGACAGAGGAGTCCGCTCCAACACTTACCTTTGCTGCCTTCCACCTACATAGTCTTGGATAAGTCCTCTAGTCTCTCTGAGTAGCCTCAACTTCCATATCTGTAAAATGGGGGCCGTCACGAGGTTGATGGGAGGAACCCATGGGATAATGCATGCCTCAGCCTTTGTAAGGCAGGGTGTTATGTACACAAATACTTGCTTCTTTTGCTTATTTGTCTTTCTGTGCCTCCTTTTACTTCTACTTCCCTCCCACCTCTCACTTATTTCCATTTTCCCCCCAGGCTTCTCCTTAATCTAGGGATTTTCAAGACATTTCCATCAACATGTCCTTAGCAACTGAAAAGAATAAAAATGTTTAGCCTACAGTGCTCCATACAAGAGTGAAATTTCATGGAGATTGGCCGGTGAGCCTTTGTTTTGGCTCTATGACCCATCCATGTGTAGCAGTCACAGTTCTTGGTTGACAATGACAGACCCCATTCCTACAAGCTCAGGCAGAACAAGACATTCAGGGCAACTGTGGATTTTAAAGGCGAACCAGAAAGTCATGCTCTCCACACCCAGGAACCATGCCCAAATCATCTGGCAAGGGCTGCCCCAGTGAACCCCCAGTGGCATCAGGCTTGAACACAAACAAACATCACAGCTCATTCCACATGGGTCTCCTCACTCTGATCTCATTAGAGATGATACCGAAGATCAGGCACTACTGCCTATGGAAAATGATGCTTCTGTACGATGCTGCCAACATGTGGAATCCTCCAGACCCCCTCTCTTGGATGGCTTCCTGCCAAGTTGAATGTGCCTGCATGTAGCCACCAAGACACAACCCATAGCCTAGTTACAAGAGAAACTGGAAGAGTGAATCTCAGCAGGACTCACAGTAGAGGACATTTTCCCCATAGAGACTTTCAGAACATATGATACGGTCATCAATAAGCCTCATCAATACATTATATACTTTAACATTATTTTTTAATGTGTATTTTTAAGAGACAGAGACAGAATATGAGTGAGGGAAAAGCAGAGAGAGAGGGAGACACAGAATCTGAAGCAGGCTCCAGGTTTTGGAGCTGTCAGTGCAGTCCTACACAGGGCTTGAACTCACAAACCAGGAGATCATGACCTGAGCTGAAGCCACTTAACTGACTGAGCCACCCAGATGCCCCTATTTTTTAAACTACCAACCCACAACCAAAAAGAATGTTCCAGAAACATATGCTCTGTTTTCCTGAAATTTCGTGAACCTGCCACAGTCCATGTAATTCCAGGGGATAGTTACTCCAGATTGAGAAGCCAAGGCCTGGGCCCTCCAGAGGTACTGCCCAGCCTCATCAAGTGTACCTGGGCTTAAAGGTGAGTCATCATTCCCCAAAAGAGAGCCCAGTTTCCATTTCCTAAAAGTGGAAGCACGTTTGAAACATTTTGAATAATGCCAGCTACACAACTGTCATGTTGGGCCAACGGAGCTGACTTCCCTTAACTGTCTGAGTCCCACTGTGTAGATGATCTAATGCTTCAATTGATGTTGGTTTCTGTGGCTTCATTCCATCCACCCTTTCCTGGGGAGGCTTAGATCCTCTCTAGTGAAGATAATTCAGGCCCATGCAGCACATCTTACGTTCAGTTTTGTTTACAGTAAGGCATTTCTCCTCTGTCCATGATTCCTCCTGTAATTGAAACCCATTGAGAGAAAATCACAAAAGGGCTGGCATTCTTCTTGGAACTCTGACCTTTCTTCTGTGTGTGTTCTAAAGTTTCATCATTTTCATTAGCAGAAAGCCCCAAGGCCATAGTTGAATCCCAGAGAGAAACAACACATAAATTCAAATTTCCCTGTGGCTGAAGATAACAGGATTGGCGCCATGAAGGTTAACATCTTTTCTCGCAAAAATACAGGCTGACATTCTCCTAAAAGCATGGTCCTGTCATTGTTTGGAATTGATTCTTTCTTGCAAACTCCCCAGGGAGTAGACTCTGAAGCCACTGGCCAGATTTCAAATATGTACATGCAGAATGAGAGATATGTTTCCAGTTGGTCACTAGAAATAGAGCCCAGGCAAGAGCCCTAAAATTGGAAAGTACATTTCTTTGCAGTTTTACCCCTAAAAATAGAAAGTTAGCTTTGCCATGCAAGAGGCAGGACATGGGGCCTCAGCCTGGAATTACAGGAAAGCTACCCTAGCTGGCAGGCCATCAGGGTTTTAATTGGGTGAGACCTTGCTTCTCCAATTTGTGGAGTCCCATCTCCTGAGAAGTGACATCAAGACCCTGAGCAGAGCCTGCCTGCTGCCCAGCCCTGCTGTCTTCCACATGAAAGGTATGACCCTTCTGTCTTTCATAATCCTGCCCAGACCAGCGTGCAAGGTTGGTTGCCAAAGTTTGCTTTTGGCACAGGTCTGGGGTCATTAATGCTATGTGAACTACCTCCAAGAAAAACCAGTAATTTGGAAGAGGCAGTAGGTAGGTACTTAAGGTGGTGCCCATGTGTTTGCTGAATGGACAAGGATATGGGTGCGTGTATTTTCACCTGCATTTGAAATGTGACTCGTGTCTTCTGGGAGCACACCAGACAGGGTGGCAAAAAAGTAATGCAGGTGACAGCAATAAATCACCTTTCACTGGTCTTGCCTGCTATTATATACTTCAGCTCTTCTCAAAGTGTCACTAAAGGATTTCTGAGCTCCCTTAGTGTTTTATTAAATGCCCTTGTCACTTCCATTTGGTGCCTGCTATTGTCCTCTTGTCTGCCTCTGGCCTCTCCCACCGGATTCTGGTATCCATGATTCTTCAGCCAACAGGCACTGGAAAGACACACATGCCCAGGACCTTCTCCATGCACTCAAGGCCACTGCTCAACTCATAGCACCTGCAAATCTTTGCTGCTCAGGTTTTTCTCCTAGCTTGTCTCTCCCCAGAATTATTACATTAGGTCCACATGGAGTTGGGCTCACTAATATAACCAAATGACATCACCAATACTGGGTCCAGAATCATCCTACCCTTCTCACAATGAATGCTTTGTTATCAGGCCAAGCTTCTCTGCCGACATTTTCTTTCCTTGGGGTTCCTAAGCAGCTCTGCTGCTAACTTAGAGTGATCTTGGGCACAGCATTTAACCTCTCTGCATTTCAATTCACTCTTCTCTAAAATACGGGAGATGTGCCAGCTGGTTTCTATAGTCCCATCTATTCCTGCATTTGGTGTCTTTTGGAGGCACAGTGCCTTATCACCAATACACAAGGTATTACATACCACCGTGTGCTAAACACTGTCCAGATGCTTTGCAAATAAGAAATTACTATTTTCTTTCTTCTCTCTGACATGAAACAGATCTCTCTGATCATCACTTTCCTTAATACCCTCCAATGGCTTCCCGTCATACTTAGAAAAACTCCAGACTCAGTGGCATCCTACCTTGGTGACATCACCTCATACTTTTTTTGCTCTGGTTTAATACATTCCAGATGTGCCAGCCTTCAACCTGTCACTGGAACATGCTGCGTTCTTACCTCCTGGCTTTTGCAAGTGCTCGTTGTCATATCTGGACTGCTTTTGTCCAAGACCACCCGTGATTGGCCATTATTATTAAGGTCTCCAGGGTGTTTAACATCCTTCCCACCATTCCCAGCTTGTCCTATCCCAGGGCTTGGCAAATTATGGTCAGAGGGTCAGATCTGTTCACACCTATTTATGTACATACTGCCTCATGGCTGCCTTTGTCCTACAACAACAGAGCTGAGAACCACTAACGAGAAGTAGCAGCAGAGACCAGATGGCCTGCAAAGCTGAAACTATCGTCTGACCTTGACAGGGGAAGTTCACCAGCCCCTGTCTATTCCGTAGACTCTTTTATTCACAGCACCTATCAGCATCTGAACGGTTGAGTCAGTCTACTTCCTTGTTTCTCTGTTCTTCTTCCTCCACTAGACAGATGTAAGTGCCATGCAAGCCGATAGACAGAGTCTTATCTGGGTGCTGTTCTCATTGCTTCAGTAGCTCAGAGCAGACGACTGTAGTTGACTCCTTGGGTGCTGTCCTCAGTTGTCAGTGCAGAGCCTGCCACTGAGTCAATAAATAATGGTAGTCCGGTTGGATGTAGGTCTATTTCCTTTTGCTTTATTGCAGCAACAATGAAGTTTAGCACGAGTCTATGGTAAGTCCCACCACCTCCATGGTCACTTCCATATCCCCATTACTGACTGTCAAGCTCCTCTCCGCTCCCACCTCTTACAGCCATTGTCCCTTGCTTATTCTGCTGTGACACTTCTGGTCACCAGTGTGTGCTTACCTTTCACTCTTCATATATTTTGAGCCCAGCTCTTGCCCTCAGTAAAACCAGCAGCCCTCCAGGGAACAGTTCATTGCTAGGAGGTCAATCAAAGGGCAGCACTGCATTCCTGTCAGATATTTCAGGGTGGGGCGGAGATGTGATGGGCTCCCAAACTCAACGCATTTTTGAGAGAGCGTCATACCTTGCCAAGTTGAGCTTTTCTATTTGGGGCTATTTGAAAAAATGAATCCAGGCTCTAAGGGAGTGGAACTCAAATGCCAAGAGAAATCTGGATCCTAGGAGCTCTGGAGGTCAGGTAAGGGGACACTCTTGAGAATCATTTAGGGCTTGCCGAATTCCTCCACCAAAGCCCACCTGGTGGCATGTAAGAATGATCATTTCCCCAACACATAATGGGGGGTGGCACTTAAACTTCACCTTCCTAAATTCATAGTATCTCGACAATATAGTAGAAACATTGTGCTCTATTTCATAATACATTTTAAAGAAATAATGATTTGTTTTTCAAACCCTCTAGCAAAACCCATGATCCACACCCCACCATAGTTTGACCCAACACTAGCGCTCTCCTGCCTGTGTCCCCAACCCCACCGGTACTAAGATAGTTTGGCAAGCATGGAAACTAAAGCTCCTTTGTAGGAGAGAAGACTGAAGGATTGACAGAGGTGGTAATAGAAGTGGAGTCTCCTGACATGTAGGTCAAATCCATCCTTGCACTCTTGAGCCAATGGCCTACTCTGCAGTGGGATTAGGCATGTACTGAATGGTCTCTGTCTGCCCCTCCAGATCCACCTGCCACCCTGGTCCAGGCTCTGTGGTTCTGGAGGCTGACATGTGTGCATATCAGGAGTCCCGTTTCCCTCTGACATGCGGTCTATGGCGCATGGCATATGAGGGCAGGGAAGTGGAGAGTGGGATGAGAGACTGCTCAGAATGTTTACTCCCCAGCTCCCTGCCAACCAGGCTGCCACAGTAGCTGTGTTCCTCTATGGAAACCAGCTCTCCCTTACAGTGAGAGGCCCCACTAGGTTCTGGGAACTACTCTATTCTTTGCCTCCTTTGATGTATGAGTGGGGGTGGCTTTCTCATTAGTCACTCCCAGAGTGCTTCAGTATCCCAGCCACACTTTGGTGAATAGCACCCTCTTGAATTCTCTTCAGTCCCCTTAGTCAGAGTGCTGACTGTTTTGTGCCAGGACACTGACAGTAAATGGTACCAGAGTGACCCAAGAAAACAGCTCTTCAAAATGGAAATCTGGGATTGGGTTGCTAAGGCATTTATTAAGCACACATACAACTATCTTGTGAGTCAGGGAGCCCTGTTTATGTGGTTTGCTGTGCTCTTATGAATACTTATATCATTTCCACTATGGCAAGGGATGCAATGGGATCCAGGTGGAGGGTATTATTTTGAGATCCATGGCTGTGGTTCTTAGTCACCAAGGTGACAATGATGATTATAAAGATTCTGGTACAGACTGGCTACTTCTGGAGACCCTAAAAGAGTATTCACAATGAAAAGAACAAGTTAAAAGCTTTGAATATACAACTGAGAATGCAGATAGGAAATCAGAAAGTTGGGAGTGGCTTAGTCGGTTGAATGTCCAACTTTAGCTCAGGTCTTCCTGAGCTTTATCTCACGATTTGTTAGTTTGAGCCCCACATTGGGCTTGCTACTGTCAGTGCAGAGCCTGTTTCAGATCCTCTGTTCCCCCTCTCTCTGCTCCTCCCTTGCTCATTCTCTATCTCTCAAAAATAAATTGAAAAAAAGAAAGAAAATCAGCAAGCTGTGTGGTCTGAAAGACACAAGTACTCTGCATAAGCAAGTGGCTCAGACCCCAGTGGCATTTAGTTTTTCTCCTCGAAGCCATATGGATGCTTTCATGGAAATTTGTCATGGTTAGTTAAACAAGGAAAGACAATGGCAGATTAAGTTTATGGATGGGTCTACATGGAATCCTGGCACCGACAGAAGTGGCTACCCAGGGGTGACCCAAAGAGATAGTGGTGATGGGAAATGCTCTGAGTAAACCTTTTGATAGTTTGGGGACTTGGAAAGAGCAGAACTGGAAGACTAGTGACAAGGAGATTGGGGAGAGGTATGTGGATGGGGCTCCCATTAACAGACAAGGTGATCTGTCTGAGGGATATCAATCTTTCTTCTAGGTGTCCCTGTGCTTGCTCTGTGTGAGAAACAGTCATGGCAGCAGGAGTAGGTGGCATACATGGGCCCAACAATATAAATGTTCCCTTACCAAGGCTGATATAGCTATGACCATTGCCAAGACCATTATGCCCAAAAAAGAAACCAATATAAGTGCGTGCCATGTTTCCATTTTCCAGGGATCAGCCTGGTAGCAGAATGATTATATTGGGTCCCTTTTATTATGGAGAAGGCAGGGTTTTGTTCTCATAGGAAAAGATCCCCATTTCATTTACAGAATTTTCTTTCCTTACCCTCAGTACTTTGCCAGCATTATATGTTGGGGTTGTATAGAGAGCTTTATTTATTAGAATGTGTTCCATATGGTGTTCCATATGGCATTGGCTCCAAGCAAGGGAATCATTTTGTAACAATGGTATAGCATAGGGTTCATGACTACAGAATTTACTGATGTATCCATATACCCCAACAGCCAGAAGAAGTTGGCTGGATGTATTAGTTATCTATTGCTGCTCAACAAATTACCTCAAAACTTAACATCTTAAAGCAACAAGTATTAACTCCCAGTTTCCATATGTCAGTAATATGGGCATGGTTCAGCTGGGTACTTAGAGTCCCTCACAAAGTTAGAAGCCAGATATTGGCTAAGACTGTAATCATCTCAAGACTTGACTAGGGTTGGAGTCACTCACCCACATGGCTGTTGGCAGGCTGCAGGTCCTGGCTGGCTATTGGCTAAAGAAATCAGCTTCTTGCCATGTGAACCTCCCCAGAGAGCAGCTCACAACAGAACAGCTGGATTCTATCAGAACAAGCAAACAAGAAAGCAGGAGGAAGTGAGGAAGACAGAAGCCAGAGTCTTTTTGTAACCCAATCTTAGAAGTGACATCCATCCCTTTTGCTATACTCTATTCACTGGAAGCAAGTCACCCCAGGTCTAGCTCACATTCAAAGAGAAGAGAATATACAAGGACATGAATACTTGGCAGCATGGATTATTGGGAGGGATTTTAGAGGCTGCCTATAACACTGGAAACAATAGTAAGATAGCCTGCAGTGGCCTCAGTTACAGATCTATCTGGCAGGCAATAATACCCTGTGAGGTTAGGATGCTGTCCCACAATCTGTAGTATATGACAAATAGCCAAAATATGGTACCATTTCCCCACCTGGAGCTTGCACAGATTTGGAAACCCAGGCATGGAGCTAAAAGTGTCCCCTCTCATTATTATAAGAAATAACCTACCTAGAAAATATTTTGCCTCCTTTCCCTGTGCCCATGTGCTTAATAAGATTGGAGGTCCTAGTGCCTGAAGATAGAATGCTTCCCCCAGGGACCACAGCTATGGTTCCAATAGATTATCAGCTAAGCTTGCTGCTGGCCATCATGGGAACCTCATATACCTGAACTGAAAGAGAAGAGAGTCACTACATTAGTAAGGAAAAATTGGCATGCTGCTGCACAGTGGGGCCAAGAATGACTATGGTTAGAATTTGGGGGGATTCTAAACATAGAAGACCAGAGGCATCTCCTGGTATTCTTTGCTCTTCAGTCCTGATCATTGGTTAACTGTGGCATCCAAATGAAAAGAGCCACACCCAGGACTCAGATCTTGTGGAAGTGAAGTTTGGGTCATAAAAGGTAAAGGACTTCATCCAAACATGGTGCTGGCAGAGGGCATAGAAAGCATAGAATGGATGGTAGAAGGAAACTATAGTTATTACCTTAGACCTAATGGCTAGGTACAGAATTGGGATCTGTAGAAGCTAATTTTCTATCAATTATTTCTTTGCCTCTGCTTTCTTCCTTTACCTTGTAGAAAAGCTCTTGTGGGGGGCTCAAGTTTCAGATCTCAGGTGACAGTGTGACAGAATTCATCACTCTGAAATGATACAATCATTGAGGAACTATGAAGATGCTGAGGGACAATAGGGGTGGGCTGAGATAAATAGTTTCTATTTGCTTCTCCAAATTCACTCTACCATTCTCCATCTATTCATCTCTGTGTCCTGTGAGACTGATCTCTATAGACCACATGGACTGGGTTTTCTCACCTCTGGCTTCCAAGAGGCCCTGGCAGGACATAGCAAGATGCAAAGAGGTAAAAAGTATAATTTATTCTCCGAGTTTCCTTCATGCCAAGTTGTGGATTGGCAGTGGTTGTGGTTCTCCACACAAGATCGGCTTTCTGCATTTTAGTTTGAGTTCCCTTGAAAGCAGCACCTGAGAAAAGAACTGGAGTGTCGGTGGCTTACTTGGGAGTTGGTCCCAGACAGCAGAAGGAAGGCAGAAAAGCCAATAAAGTCTTTATTACTAATCTAGTTACTGCCATGGACAACTGGGGCTCAGTCACTTTGGGGACTCTCTGAGGAACTGTTAGCACATGCCTCAGAATGATTACCACAAAGCCAAGGACTTTGGCTATTTATTCATTGAATCCTATTCATTACTGACTGAAATTGCTTCTGGAAACACAAACTCCTTGAGTTTCTGTGTTGTACCTGTGTTGGCTAAGTGACCTCTTGCACCTTGGAGAAAGCCCAAAGTAGCAAAGAAGAAAAATTCTTTGAGTAACCTCTGCTCTTGATCTGGGCCCCTGGTGAAGTGCATGGAGCTGCCCTGCATGTCGTGCTAAAGCCCGGTGGACTGTGTCTGTGGTGTAGTATGTCATCAGCCTCCTTGCTCTCACAGCTATAGGACCCAGGCTGGCTTTCTCCCTTTCCACCTTCAGACCTAACTAACCTAACACCTTCTTGCCCTGATAGTCCCAGGGTGCTTCATTATCTGTCTGTTTCCGTGAAGGAGACCCACACCTTCCTAAATAGCCTTCCTTAAACTTTCTTCAGTCATCCTTGAGTGGCCATTTGTTTTGTGCCAAAACTCTAGAAGGTAGAATGAATAGTCTCCAGAGGTGAACATATAATGAGCTAAAATCCAGACAGCTAGTCTAGACAAGGCCTAGTATTTCCAGAACCACCCACCATGCACATATCAGTTCCTTACTGAAATGTTCAGAGTACTGAATCCCACTTTCTGACTCCTCAAAATCCAGAGACTTAAGGAAAATGTTTTTTGTAACAAGAAATGCATGCTTCCTTTCAGAACTACCATGCAAATTCATTATTTAAAAAAATGTTCTGCATGACTTTGAAATATCTGAAGAGTAGAAGTTTTAAGGAAATGAAAATTATACAATGTTTAATATCCTAAAACTAGCCAAATTGATATCTGTCACTCTATCTGTTTGACTGCCCTGCACCTCAACCTCTTTGCTGTATTTGGAGCATTTCCCATCTTGTGACTCTTGGTGGAAGGGAGAGACTACTTCCCAGGCTCCTTTGCAGCAAAAGCAACTATATGTGACCTAGAAGTAGCCAAGCAGACTCACTCATACTAGGCTTTGACCAGAGATGGCCAGTGAGGCAAAGAAATCAGAATCCTTGTAGCAACAATGGAGTGAATGGGAACAGTTTTATGGACTTCCTCAAAGCAGCAGTGCCCCAATTAACAGCAGTGCCCATGCCCAGTGATGGAAGCAAGAGCAAGATATGTGCCCAGCGCCAGCAGTGGAGGTGTCTGGATGAGACCAGTCCCGGCATGATTTTGTGTGTTGTCCTTGGCTGTGTAGATTCAAATCCTGGCTTATTGGCACTTGGAGAGTTTTGGGAGTTGATTGATGCTTTTTAAATTCTCTCTACCCTCATTTTGTTGTCTCTCTCTCTCTCTCTCTCTCTTTCTCTCTCTCTCACTCTCCCCCTCCTTTTTTCTTTTTTACTCCCTCCCTCCCTCCCTCCCCTCCTCCTTCCTTCCTTTCTTTCCTTCCTTCCTTCCTTCCTTCCTTTCTTTCTTTCTTTCTTTCTTTCTTTCTTTCTTTCTTTCTTTCTTTCTTTCTCTTGCTCTCTTTCTTTTTTTGTTATACTGACCAGAGCCAGTTTCTTTATTTTGCAAATAAATACCCTGAAGTAAGAGGGAAGTTTTCATTGACAGCTCTTTGCAGGTATATACTGTCCTATAAAAACAACTATTAGATTTAGTAGTGGAATTTATTAAAGTAAAAGAAATATGAATCACTAAATTCTACTCTTGAAACTATTTTAAAAAATTGAACATCTGTAGTTTTAAGTAAAACTTACCTTTATTATTTTTTTAAATGCATAAAACAAATAGTGGTAGTAATGCTAGGACAAAGTTGTCTGTTCTACTCAATATAAAAAGCTTTATTATCATGAGAATCACTTACATTATGTGTGTGCCTGGGTGTATATATATATGTATATATGTATGTGTATGTATCACAAATATAAAACTATGGGTTAATGAGGTCTGTCTTCATGGAACAGTTTCGGCTATGGAAAGCATTCCACTAGATCACTGATAAGAGGTCCTATTTTCCTTTTCTGGGAAAAGGAGACACTCCAGGTGATCAAGGAGCCACAAAGTGTCATCAGACTTCCTTATTGCAACTACCATTTATTTTGTGCCTTCTTGAGATACCAAATCTGATTCTCCCACTTCCCCTATAAATTCAGTGAGTATATGTGTGTGTTGATATTTAGGTCATTCCTCCTGCCAAGACATTCCTTCCTCCATCTCCTTGGGTTCTATTGCTTATAGTCACAGGTGTCTGGAAGTCCTCCCTCTTCTGGAAATGTCCTGTAACTAAAGGATAAAAAATAAGAGAGGTCTACATGGTGCCACATCTATACAAGGTGCTCAATAAATACTTGCTTATATGTGCCAGCCAGACCCATGGATTAAAGTCTCCCTTGTCCATACACTCTTTCCTTTTCTTGTTCTTAGAAAGGTTGGACTGAACAACTAACCAAACTCAGTCTGAGCCTATTGAAACACAGAGTAAGAAGGGTCACCTTATTAAGCATAAAGGCCTGTATGCCTTTATTTTCAATTCAATCATACCCTCAACTGTTAGTGTTTGCTAAGTATGATATCAGTGATGGTTGTTGCTGATGCAGATTTACAAGTCTACACCAGTGGTTCTCAGAGTGTGTGATCCCAGAACCAGCAGCCTCTACCTCATGGGGCAAACACATTAGAAATGTGATTTAGAAATTAGGAAAACATTTAGATATGTTCTAAAACACATTAGAAATGAAAATTCCCAGGTTGCACCCCAGATGTGCCAAATCAGAAATCTGGGGAGGGGAGTGTGGAGCCCAGAAGGCTGTGACTAAATAAGTCTCTCACGTTTTCTGATGCACCCTCAAGTTTGAGAACTCCTTCTCTAGGACTGTGGCTCTTAACTCTGGCTGCCCTTTAGAATTAGCTGGGCTGCTC
Source organism: Suricata suricatta (assembly GCF_006229205.1). Taxonomy (NCBI): domain Eukaryota; kingdom Metazoa; phylum Chordata; class Mammalia; order Carnivora; family Herpestidae; genus Suricata; species Suricata suricatta. The sequence goes on along the minus strand of NC_043710.1, from coordinate 25,726,348 downwards.
TTTCAAAGTCTGAGTGCCTCCACCAGCGAATTGAATCACAACCTCTGGGGGTGAGATTCAACCACTGGGAAATTTTAAAAGCTCCCCAGTTACTTCTGTTGAGAACCATTGATCGAAACACTCACAGTCAGTAGAGTCATGGATTGTAAGTAGCTCTAATACAGATTACACAATGACAGCATTTTAGCACACAGATGCACAAAAAAGTGCTACCAATGAGTAAAGAGTAATCTATATATAATGCTGGCTGCTATAATAGATAAACTTCCAAAGTACTGGTTTGGTACCATTAAATTGATTTCTTGCCTATAACAGCCTAGAGTAGATCTGCGGGTGTCTGTTTCATGTAGTCACACAAGAGGCCCAAGTTCTTTCCATCTGTAACTCCATCCTCCTCTAAATCTTTGGAGCACTTCCCATTCATCTGGCCGATGAGCAAGGGGAGTGAGGATCTCAGGTTGTGTGGCCTCTAAACTTCATGGAAGGGTGTGAACCCAGAAAGAAGAAACCGAGAGGGCATTAGCAGGCAACCCTGTTGCATGATCTATGATTTTCTTTGAATGACTGTCAACCCACATCTTTAACAGATGAAGCCATGGCTGCCAGGACTGGGCAGAAAGAGGGAAACACTGCAGATTCCCCCAGCTGGGAGGGAATGAAGGGAAAGTGAAAGTGGGGGTGGGGTGGGGCAAAGCCAGGCCTTGTGTCTCCAAGGGCACTTCAGAGTGACTCCACCCTGAACCCAGCGGACAGGCTACTGACGGCCAAGGAGGCCTTGAACTCTAAGTTTGTTAATAGACAGACTTTGCATACTCATTTTTAATATATGGACTCCCAGTGCTTTTCAAAAAGCAGGAATATGAAGGAGTTGTATACTTGGATGTTTAATTTGGATGACTTGGATGCAGAAAAAGTGTGAATATTTTTTGGGATGTAGTGAAAATAGCAGATTTTGAGGAGAGAGTCACAATATAGGAAACAGGAGGGGGAGAGGAGACTGTCAGAACCTTTCAGAAGCCATGGAGAAAGTAAACTAGAAATAACTGAAATGTTTAAGATAGGAAAACAGCCTGACAAATATGTCTGTGGATGTTTCCATATGCACACTGATGTACATTCAGTCAGGCTCTCTGTATGTTGTGGGATATGCCGTTTCTTAGCTGTGCTAATCACTTGGCATCAGAATCTGCCAGAGCCTTTACATGAATTGTCTTCTGGGTCATGTAATGGCAAGTTGAGGGCGGCCATGATGAGCTGCGGGTGGTTAGGGAAAGCCAGTGGTTCTGCGGGAGCCTGGGAGAGTTATTTACAAAGCTTTCAGTATTTTAGGTGAGCCATTAAGATTATGATTAAGAGCTGACATGTCAAAGATGTGTCAATAAAGGTTTCAAAATTGGCTGGAGATAGTGGTTCCCAGGTCTAAAGCAAGTTAGCTACATCTCCTAGAATCAGAATTACAGAGTTTTTTCATTCATTGATTCAAGGAAGGTGTATGAAGAAGCTAATGTTTGCCAGAAACTGTCATGCTCTGGGGATGCACAGAGCGGCGGACCCTGCCTTCCCTGAGCTTGCAGTGTGGTGGGGACTGTCTGAGTAACTAGGTCTCACAGAGCAGTGTGGTAAGTCCTTTGTGGAGTCTCACAGGATGCCCAAGGCAGCACTGACCTAGTCTTTGGAAGAAAGGGTGTATTGGTTATAGTTGTGCTTGTCCACAAATAAGAGACTCCACTCCCCCGTCTGAACCTCTCTTCAGCGGGAAGAAAACAGTGACTTTAACAACTAGGAAGGTTATATTTCTAGAAGTATGAGGTCCAGGGTTAAATGGCAGCTCCCAGATGCCACCAGGGCTTTGCTCATATGATTCTGATCATATGAATCTTGTCCTTATGGTTCCAAAATGGCTCTTAAAGTTCCAGCATTAACTCTACATTCCAGGAAGTAAGAAGGGGGCAGATGGCAAAATGCAGATGAACCTGTTGGGTGTTTTCCAGAATCTCAATCCAACGCCTTCTTAACTTTTTGGCCACAGGTGTGTCCCATGGCTGTTCTAGATACAGAGGTGGTGAGAAATGTAGCGTTTGGCTTTGTCAGTTCAGACTAAACTAGACTTCTGTCAATCAAGAAGAAGGCAAGATGACTATGGGGTGTTGATTACAACAATTTGTCTCAGGGGCAGTGTAGATAGACGAAGAGAGCTTCACCTTCCTCGGCACCATCTTGTTGCCTGCCCCCCCCACCCGATCACTTTGTTAGCCTTTGCAGTTACAGGTGATCACAGGCCAGAGCAGGTTGGGGGAAAGCCTGAACTCACTTCCCCCTCAGTCCTCTCGTTTCAGGCAGAACCACCTCCAAACATGCTAAGTGTGCTCAGTGTCAGGATGCAACAGTGAGCAAAATTCCTCCCCCCCAGAGACTTCACACATGGTGAAGAAGTCAGAACAGACAACCATTCTTAGTTAAAACATTTCACTGTTTTTTTCACACTGCATTACTTCCTCCCAGCAAACTCTAAGGTAAAGCAGGTGTGTGGTCTCATTATATGGATACAGAAACAGAAGGCCAGAGAGACTAGAAACTTGCCCAGGGCCAGACTGCTGGTTAAGGAAAAAGATTGGACTAGGGCACAGGACTCCCACTTCCCGGAGTCCTTCCCTGCACATGTCCAGCTGGACTGCGGAGACCTAACAGCTGCAGGTGGAGAGCAGCACTGAGCTGAAGCATCCCTTGGGTGGTGGGGAGGAACAGAGTGGAAGACATGCTGGGTGGCAGGAGTCAGAGCAGTCACACATGCCATCTACCTGTAAGCTGATTAAACCCTGCTGCCTACTCTCTCCAGTTCTTACAAAAGCAAACAGTGGTGGTTTTCCCCATCATCAGAGGACTTCCAAAGCCAAGACCTGCAGGGATGGCACCTCCCTGGACTAGTTTGCTTTTTTCCTAGTCAAGCCCTCTGGTTCCTTTTCCTCTGTGAATGGCTTGGGAACATTGGTTGGCCTTACTACTGTCCCTTCTTGCTCTCATGGGCCTTCCTGGCTGTCAGCCTGTCTGCTGGGTTTAGGGTAGAGTTGCTCTGAAGTGTCCTTTGGGAAGTGAGGTCTAGTCTTGCCCAACACAGCTGCCCTCCCCTCCCCCAACTTTCGCTTTCCCTTCATTCCCTCCCAGGAAGGTTTCCCTCTTCCTGCCCAGTCCTGGCAGCCATGGCTTCGATGTTAGATGCTACAAGGAAATTGTATGGTTCCCCCCTGGAACAATGCCTGGGGACTCAGCTTGGCACCATGCTGGATCCTCAAGGAGGCTTGTGCAGGTGGCTGTGTAGACAGGGTGTGCTGGGCTGTGTCTTTCCACCAGTGTTTCTGCTGCTGGCAATGGTCTTCTTGCTCTTCCTGAGGTCTATGTAAGACTCAGGACCTGGTTCAAGTTTATCTCCTCTGGTGGGTCTATTCCTCTTTCTTGCCCCCTCCACAACTACACACTCATGGAGGAGGAGGGCCCCTTGCCATTGCCCCCACGTCTCAAAGTACAGCGCAGGTATCTGTTTATGTCTTTCTCCTCCCTCCCCTTGACCATGAGATCCTTATGTTCTCCAAGTCTCAGACAGCACCTTGCACTTGGCAGGCCCTCAATATGTATTGGGTGAATCAAGGACACATTATGGTGGAAAGGTTATAGAAGCACGTGGAAAAAGCTTTTGTCACACGCTTGAGGTAACTTAAGCTAAGGTAGCTGCCAAGTGGGAGAGAAATGGTCCACAGGTAATGTGTGTTGAGCACTTCATATATGCCAGTCACTATCACAGGCTTTTTTGCATGCATTACCCCACTGAATCTTCACAATCACCCTAGGAGATAGGCGCTCACCCCAGTTTGCTCATTAGGTAACAAAGGCACAGAAAAGCTGAGTGACTTGGTCACGGCCCCACAACCAGGAGGTGGTAGTGGGATTCTGGCTGTGGAGCTCAAGCCATTGACCCTTTACCACACACGCTGCACCTTTAGGTGTCAGCTCTGCGTCCTCCCTGCTGCACTAGAACCTGTATGTAGCACGGCCAAGATATCTTCATGTGAATCAATCAGACAAAAAAGGCAAGACACAGCCTGCCCCAGCCCTTAACACTCAATCCGTGTCCAAATGCTAATGTTGGGGTGAGAGGCAGGAGAAGCCACTGAGAAGTGGAGCAAAGGGAGGGCCTGGAAAGCCTTTCCCAAAAAAGGCATGTCCTTATCCAGCCTGGGAGGGCACAGAAGGGCAGGCCCAGAACTCCCCGCTGTGGGACATGGACTGTCCCTGAGCGATCTTTCCAAGACCCAAAGCCAAGGTCGGAGAATTGCTTCCAACTTCCAACCACGGAAAGGGCAATGTGATTCCTGTCTATCAATCAATATCAGATCTTAATAAGACATTGCTTTGGGTTTTGGGTCAGGGCAGTCATTTCTCTCCTACTCCAAGAGAGCTAGGAAATAGGAACCGTCTGAGTAGGGCTTGCTGTCACCCAGAAATGTCACCCCTCCATTCCAGTGCTGCCACGCTCTCTGACACCATCAGGGAGAGATCTGGAAATGTTATCCCTTCCTCTTCTTCAAGACTAAAAGAGTTTACATAGCCATAGAGCTTGACAGGTGGCTACAAGCATGAGGTTCCTTATCCCAAGTCAGATCTCCTGGTTCTCTTGGGAAGCATGAGGGACCCTGTAAGTCATTGTTCAAGTGCCTGAGTGATGAGCCTGTTGGAATGTTACCTCTGACCAGCTATGAAATTCTAGGCTACTCAACCTCCCGTTGCCTCAGCTTTGTTTGCTTGTAGGTGGGGTGATGATAGCACTCATCTCATAGAATTCTTAGGATTGAAGAATTAACTGATGTGATTAGAACAATCCCTGGTCTGTAAGTGTTACCCTGATCCCATTTTACAGGTGAGGGAAACTGAGGCCAGGAGAAAGGAAGGGCTCTTCCCCAGGCCACACAGCCAGTTGGTGGCAGAATGAAGATCTGATCTCTGTGACATGATCTTCGAGCTTTGAGGAGCCTGATGATCCCCAGGGAGGAGGGACCCTCCTCCTTCCCCATGCTCCCCAGTTAGGCTCCTTACCTTTTGGGCAGAACAAACAGGTACCTGGAAGAGAAGAGTAAAAAAAGATGATGAGAAAAGAGACAAAGGCTTGTTAACACTCTGCCATGCACCAGACTATCAGATTGGGGTTCAGCAAACTTGTTTCTTTCTTTTTTTAAAAATTTTTAAGTGCTTTTTTTTAATTTTTGAGATACAGGGAAAAACAGTGCGAGCAGGGGAGGGTCAGAGAGAGAGGGAGACACAGAATCTGAAGATAGGCTCCAGGCTCTGAGCTAGCTGTCAACACAGAGCCCGATGCAGGGCTTGAACCCACGAACCATGAGATCATGACCTGAGCTGAAGCCGGACGCTTAACTGACTGAGCCACCCAGGCGCCCCACAGCAAATTTGTTTCTGTAAAGAGCCAGCGAGTAACTGTTGAATCTTTGGGGGTAACTGTCATGACTACTCACCTCCACGTCTACAGCACTAGGGCAGCCACAGGGAGCATATAAATAAAAGGGCATGGCTGTGTTCCAGTAAACTTTAGTTCTGGACTCCGAAATTTGAATTTCATATCATTTTCATGTAGTGTGAAAAATCACTCTTTTTATTTTTCACGGCCATTTAGAAATGTTGAAAAAATCCTTTATAGCTAAAGGGCCGTATATATAAAATTAGCAGGCCAAGTACCTGAGGGAAGCAGCTTGCGGAGCCCAGATGTAGAGGTTAGAGTCAATCAATCCTGCCTGCAGCTTCAAGTCTCATTTTACACATGAAGAAACCTAAACCTGGAGGTAGGGGGGAAGGCAGGGGGTCACCAGCCCAGATGACAGGGGAGTGGAGAGCAGAGCTGGGATTCAGGTCCTCTGCTCCATGATGCCCTAGGAGCTGGTGGCTTGGGTTCCCTCTGCGTTTGTCACCACCATATGAAGACATTGTGAGGCCCACCCTTATGGGACAGGAGAAGCTGTCCTTTTGGAGGTGCACATGTGATGGCCCTTTGGGGAAGCAGCATCTAGTGGCCAATGTTTAGACAGGTTTCAGCCAGGGCATCAGGCTGGCGCCATAGTCCTGACTTTCTACACCGCCTGGGACAATGCCTCTGTCTTAACAAACCCTCTCTGGGTGCTTGGGTGGCTCAGTCAGTTAAGTGTCTGACTTCGGCTCAGGTCATGATCTCAGGGTCTATGAGTTTGAGCTCCAAGTCGGGCTCTATGCTGACAGCTCAGAACCTGGGGCCTGCTTTGGGTTCTGTGCCTCCCCCTCTCTCTCTGTCCCTCCCCAACTCACAGTCTGTCTCCTTTTTTCTCTCAAAAATAATTAAACACTAAAAAAATTTTTAACAGGGGAACTTGAGTGGCTCAGTGAGTTAAGCCTCCAATTCGGCTCACGTCATGATCTCAGGGTTGGTGGGTTCGAGCCCTGTGTCAGACTCTGTGCTGACAGTTCAGAGCCTGGAGTCTGCTTCAGATTCAGTGTCTCTTTCTCTTTCTGACCCTCCCCGCTCATACTCTGTCTCACTCTATCTCTCAATAAATAAATAAATGTAAAAAAAGAAAAAAATTTTTTAAATTTTAAACAAGCCCTCTTTGAGCTCTGGGGCCTTGGCGACGAGGCTCACCATTTCAAAGCTTACTGTTCTCAGTGTACAAGGATCGGAGGTCCACGAGGCAGGTAGTCCTTATGGAATAATCCAGAAAAGTGGTTAGGTCTTCAGGACATCCATCATAGTGGGCAGGCGGCAGTGAGTGAGATGTGTGCGTCGGAAAGGTGAAACTGGACCATGAAGTTTCCTGGAGGGTGTGGCCCGGGACTGAGAGAGTTCCCCAGAGGGCCATCTGGCCTTTATCTTGCTCTTCCCCATTCTCCACATGTCAGACTTCAGGCTGGCCTCCACCTCACACTGCCAGACAGGTTCAGCTGAGCCAGCTGTGAGGCTGGGGTCGGGTATCCAGGCCCCCCCCCCCTCGGGGCACACCGGAGACCCAAGAGTGCCCAGAACCCACACTGCTGCTCCCAGACTTCAGCAAAACAGCGGCGGCGGCTGCCTGTCTTCAGGTCTGAGCTTGTTGCGGATTCACCGGAAAGGAAAATGCCACACCTTGTGCAATGGGTGCAGACTGTTCTGGGACTTTGGCAAGTCTGGCCAAGGGAGGGCGACTGGGGACCCTGGTGCCTGTTTATTTTGTGCCTTTTTAAAATTGTTGCTACAGAAATAAACACTCTTGAAATAGAAAGCTCAGAAAATACGAGTAAGACAGAAGAAGGGACAAATGAAAGCCACCCATAATCATACCCTCCCAGAAGTAAGTTTGTTTTACTTCTCCTTCTGGACTTTCTTTGCTGCGTGCCCATGTGTGCGGGAGCTCCTCATCCAGATGGGATTGTGAGACATTCTGCTTGGGGACTCAGTTTCTTCTTCATTTCACACTGTAGGATGAGCACACTTCCACAGCAAATGCTTTTTTCTTTGCCATCTTTTTTGCCCAACATCTGTTTATGGCAAGTCCCCTTTTGAAGATGTATAAGCCCGTAGATTGGGGTCGCAGGTCCGGACCGGATCACAGGATGCAGCCCTATTTAGGGAAGGATGCTGGAGCGGGCTCTGTGGTTTTGAGTAATGGAAAAGCCCCGGACTCGCTGTACGTAGCAAGAGCTCCTGCCTGGCCCCGCTCTGACTCACTTCACCCCTCCGGGCCTCAGTTTCTTTACCTATAAAACGGGATGGTTGGATTAAGGGCTTGGCCAGCTCTAGTGCTCCATGACTAAGCACTTGTAGACTCACAGGATTCTAGAAGCCTCTGAAAAATGTTAGCTGCTGAAAGGAAGTTGGTTCTCCCCTAGCTCTAGGGTAGCCAGGCTGGGGGTCCTGGCCCCGGAGATCTGAAAACCCCCTGCGGGGTAGCCAGCGCCTGGTGCTCAGGGTACCAGGGACCCTGGGGGCTCCTGGGCTCTCTCCACCTTCCTGCTCCCCTGCACCTCAGTGTAGAGAGGGCAGCAGCCGCCCCGGGACCAGCACTGGCCTCACAGCCCCACTGCTCCTCGGTCATGGTAGTAAAAGCCAGAGCAGTGGGCACCAGCTGCCAGTTACATTTGGAAACACAAATGGTGTGGCTGGGCAAGAAGCATGGCCAGTGCCGGAGCCACATTTGGGAGCTGGTGCGATCTAGGAAGGGACTGGGAGAAGCCTGGGCACCCCTTCTCCACCCCCTCATCCTATCACCCCGCCCCCACTCCACTAGCCTTTCTCCTTGCCCTCTTCTGACTCCTGGAGCAGCCCCTGGACTTTGTCAATCTGGTTTAGAGGGAGCCTGCTGTGAAACTTGTAAGCCAAGGCAGCTGCTATTCAGAGGCTTGTAAAGGGCAACAACATATAAGTGGCAGAACCCCTCCCCCAAGAGGCGTGGCATCCACATTCTTTTGCAGAAATCATCATCCTAACAACAGTCATAGCAGCATCGCTACTGGGTATTAAGTGCTTGCTGTATGCAAGGCACGGAGCTCAAGGTCTCATGCACTTGCTTCATCTTCAGTCCCCACGAGACAGCTCTCCAGGGTGAGGGCCAGCTATTATTGTCCCCGTTTTACATGAGGACGGTGAGGCTCAGAGGTTAAGCCCTTTGTTCAAGGTTCCCCTTAGGCCTAATGAATTACAGGACTGTGACCAGACTCAGGACTGTCTGCACTCGAATACTCCACCCTTCCATGGCCTCCAGTTTCCTGCCTCGGTTGGTTGGTTGGGATTGTCTCTAGCAATGTCAGCTGGCTCCTCTATGCAGATATTTCCAGAGGACTCAAATTCTCTTGGCTCCAGGCATCATGTACACCAGGTGTGTACCCCAAATGTGGCAGGCTTGGTCCCCAAGCTGGAAGTGTACAATTTCTCACTGAGACAAGGGATATAGATCCTGTGCTCCTAGGATGCATGTATCTTTCCCCTGGTATTCTAGAAAGAGTGTGTGCTTTTAAGCTATGTGCCCACTGCAGTTTGAATGCCAGTTACCAGCTGGGTGACTCTGGGCAAGTCTCTTACCCTTCCCGTGCTTTGGGTTGCTCATCTGTACAACAGGAATAATACTATCCTTTTGTGTGTTGACTCTTGAGGATTAAAGAGAATGTTCATAAAGTACTGTCACAAAGTATGGTGCTTAATAAAGGTTAGCTATTGATATATATGATGACTGAAAGAATAGGGTCCTGAGTCTGATTCCACCTTACCTACTTACCAATTATATGACCTTGGGCTGTTTACTTTTACCATTCCGAGCCTCAGTTTCCTCCTCTGCAAACTGGGATAATTTGGGGATTATTTGTAAGGAATAAATGAATACACACACATACCAGAACAACAAATATTCACTAAGTCCCTATTATGTGCCTCATATGTATTAATTGTCTGATATATCCTAAATTTATTATTAATTATCATCATTTGGTCATTATAAACATCATTTTATTACTATTATCATTGCTATTAGTCATGCATCTGATTTATGGATTCAAAATTACCTCACTGCCTTCCTAGGTGATTGTATTTCTATTCATGGCACCACATGTTTAAGTCATTAATTCACAATGACAGAATCATTTTTAATTTTTCTCTCCCCATCTGCAATCATCCTGTCCTGTCTGGAATGTGTCTTCCATTAAAATTGTCTTTTCCATTCCCATTGGCATCATACCTTATCAGTGATTTATACCTTATGTCAATCACTGTAGCAGCTCCCTTCCTGGGAGTCATTTTTGGTGTGGAGAAAAGGAAAAGATATGATGGCAATGGGCACATACTCTTCCACATCTGCTCTCCTCTGCTCTATTATTTCTGATAGAAATATCTAACTAATTTCACCTTGAATTCAGTTGTGTTTACTCTCCTGCTGAAAAACAATCAATAGCTCCCATGCCTTTTATTATACACAGATTTTTGAGACCGAGATTCAAGACTTTTCAGTCTGGTCCACACCTACTATAGATGAACCATTGTGGCTGACTTCCTCCTACCTTGTACTTGGCTCAAGCAATTATTTTTATCCCATTCATGGTAGTTCCCCTGTCATTGACTGGTTCAGGAATGGGCAGTCCTAAGCCATTTTACATCAATGGGATCTGGGAAGAGGTTTGCTCAGGCCAAACAATTTTGTTTCTTTCTCTCTTTCAACATGAACAACCTATGCCCTGGATGTAGTTGGCAGCCATCTTGCAACCATGAGGATGGCCACCATGAGGGCAGCATGAACACAGAGCAAAGCAGACCCAAGAGAAGAATGGAGAAACAGGCATGGAGCCCTGATCAAACAGTTCTTGGAGCTCCCTTGCCTTTCTGGACCTCCAGCTATGAAATATAGTTTCTTACTGCCTACGCCTGTTTGAGACATACTTTTATTACTTGTGGCTCAAGGAATCCTCACTGATAGACTCACCTTTCCAGCTTTATCTCCAGCCATATGGAATAACCTGCCTGTTCTGAAATGTTCTCACACCCTGGTGACTTTGCCTTCTTGTCTTCACCTGGAGTGTGCTCCCCAGACTGCTTGTTAAGGTCTTTCACATTCTTCAAAGTCCAAATTCAAATGCACCAACACATCCTCACATGCAGAGATACTCCTTTTCTGTCTGAATCTCCAAGATGTTTTGTATTTGCCTGTGAGCTCTAGAACACTCTGATTTACAGAAAGCCCATTTGCCTCCTTCACTGAGTTGCATATTCCAGAAAGGCTGTTCCCTTTTATTATCTCTAAATTCTTTAGTATGACCTGACACGCTTAGTTGATATTTGTTGCATGAAAATGTGGAAGTCAATATTCATGACAACCAAATCTCAAATGATAATAGCAAAAATAGTCATTGCGTTGTAAGGCAGAAAGGGAGAAGATCTCTATGGGCTGAATAGTAAGGAAAGGATTCTTAGATTCTGAGATGTGTGTGTCCCCAGTGGACAGGTAGAATCTGAATAGGTGAGGCTGGCAGGAGTTCCTCCATGGAAAGGGCCAAGCAGGTGCAAAGGACCTGTTTTCTAGTTCCTCTAGCCACTGTGGGATGTCTGACAGGCTCTCTTTACCTGTTGGGAAATGCGGTCTCAGTAATTAAATTCCTGTAAGTAGAGGAAGAGCAAAAGAGGTTTTATCTGAGTAAAAATGACATCTTCACTTTTGTAAGATTAAAAGTGTCTGTTGGGAATGAGGTGGGAGTATCTTGAGATGGTTTGCTATTAGCACAACCAAGTATGGGAGTGCTGGGAGGAGCAAAGGGATGTTTCAGGGGGCTTAAATGTTCTAGGTTGTTATAGAGGAGTTGTCCTCATAAGGTACTATGACAGGCACATTGGTATGTGTTCACCAATTAGCTCATTTCCTTTATGGCCACATAAGATCATGAAGACCATCCTTGGACTTGCATCCCAGTGCTGCAAGGTGACCACGTCCTGCCAGTAGAACGCAGGCAGCAATGATGGATGCCACTTCCAAGCCTGGCTGTTAAAACAGCCCATACAATTGTCCCTGCTCTCTCTCAGCTTGCTGTTTGGCTGAGTGCAGAGCTCCTGCTCTGGTAGAAGACTCTGACGTGGGCTCAGGGAATGGCAAAGCCATCAGATGGAAGACACCCAGATCACTGAGTCACAGGTTGGAGGAGAGCTGCATGGGGTGGCTGGTCAGCCAAAAACGCCTGCATTGCACGTTCTATAAAAAAAGAAAGAAAGCTCTACTGTGTTAAGCCACTAACATATTGAGAGTTTTTTGCTAGTTTGCCATCGCTGCCTAAGATGGGCGGTGAAGAAAGGCCTTAGTGAAATCTCTGGGCACAGGTAGATGGCAGCTCTACCAAAATGACCAGTTAGTAACAGGAAGGAGGCCTTTACCTGATGGCCAGGAGGAAGACAGCCAATAGAGGCCCTGAGTACTAGAAAGGTTCAGTGTTCACACAGCTGACAAAGGGGTGGTTTGCCTAGTTTCCTAAGGTTGGCTGTAGATGGTCCTTGCCAGGCAAGGGCTGGGCAGTCTCTGGAAGCAGACTCAGCTTCTACTCTTGGGGTCTAGTTATATGATGATCCTTCATTCAGGTCTCATGAACCTCCTCCCTGACAATGCCCCTCCCACCCACTCCCTCTTCTGCCTTTAATTGTGGTAGATATTGCCCAACCACCATCCACAAACAATAAGCCCATTTGAAGTCCCATAGACTGTTTCTAAGGTGGGGGTAAGTTCTTATATCTCTATGTACTACCCAGCACTGCCTATTATCAAACTTTAATTTAAAAAAATTTAATTGAAGTGCGTGGGTGGCTCAGTCAGTTAAGTGTCCAACTTTGGCTCAGGTTATGATCTCACAGTTTGTGGGTTCAAGCCTTGTGTTGGGCTCTGCGCTGACAGCTCAGAGCCTGGAGCCTGTTTCAGATTCTGTGTCTCCCTCTCTCTCTCTCTGCCCCTCCCCTACTCACTCTCTGTCTCTCTGTCTTTCTCAAAAATAAACATTTAAAAAATGTTTTTTAAATAAGAAAACTTTTATTGTGGTCACAAATGCATAACTTTTGCCATCTTAATCATTTCTAGGTGTATATAGTTCAGTGGCATTAAGTGCATACACATTGATGTGCAACTGATCTCTAGAACTTTTCTATCTTGCAAACCTTAAATTCTTTGCCTCATGAACAGCTCTCATTTCCCCCACCCTACCAACCACAATTTTACTTTCTGTTTCTATGAATTCGACGAGCCTAGATGCCTCACATAAGTGGAATCACACAGTACTTGTCTTCCTGTGTCTGGCTTTATTCACTCAGCATGATGTTCTCCAGGGTCATCACGTTGTAGCGTGTGTCAGCTTTCCTTTCTCTCAAAGGCCGAATGATGTTCTACTATGCCACACGTTGCATATTCATTTATTTGTTAGTGAACATTTGTGTTGCTTCCACCTTTTAGCTATTGTAAATGATGCTGTTGTGAATATGGGTGTGCAAATATCTCTTCAAGATTCTGCTTTCATTTTTTTTGTTTATACACACACAGTGGGATTGCTGGGTCATATGATAATTCCATTTTGAATTTTTGGAGGAAGCACCATACTGTTTTCCATAATGGCTACACCATTTCACCCTCCCAGCCCCAGTGCACAAGGATGGCAGTGTTTCCACACCCTTGCAGGCACCTCAGATAGTAGCCATCCTCATATGTGTGAGGTGACATTTCACAGGAGTACAAATTGTATTTCCTAATGATGAGTGGCATTGAGCATCTTTTCATGTTTGTTGGTTGGCTGAATCTGCTTTAGTTTGTTGTTTACTTTTTTTTCCCGTTATATCTGGAGGTCAAAGAGGAACTCTTACCACAGTGATGAGGTATTTCCACTCTCCAGTCTCGCAAGGACTACCCCAGCCTTACAAACAACAGTTCAAGTCGGGAAGGAGTTTCACCCAGGGGCTGTAGGGGAGACTCATGTTCTGATCATCATGCTCATTAAATGCCAGGTTTCCACAGCACTCTATGTGCTGTCCCAATCATCCCAGCAGCCTTGCAAGGTACAGAAGGCTGATGAGGAAATTGAGGTTCAGACATGAAAACACAGAAATAGAAGGAGGCTGGTTCTTTAAAGTCGCAACCACTGAAACAGATGCCTAGTGATGTGCAATCGATGTGGCTGGCTGGTTCCCCTCCCCACCCCCCGGCATCTGTTCTCCCCTTTCCCTTGTGTCAGAGCCCAGTTTTCTCAGTGTGTCCACCCCAGCTGGCTGTGAGCAAGTCTAAGACAATGACGAGGGCTTAGACATTGGTTTTGTAATGGCACAGTGTGAGGAGTAGTGTAGGGAAGAGTTCCTCATTTAAAATGGTAAAACAGAGACAGCATGGTCCCTTTTCTTTTTCTGGATGAGGTGATTCCCTGCATGGGATGCCTAGAAATGGAGCATGTACCGTAGGACCATGAGCAGGACCGTGAGTCTTAGGACGAAGTCAGGGGCTGCTGACAGAGCAGAAAAAGAGAGAGAAACAATTTGAATTTGATGTCACTGGGTAATATTGATAACACCACCTTCTTTTGATGGGAAATAATAAATCTCTATTGCTTGAGCCAATTTGAACTGGGATTTTGTTTGGGCACTTTTGTTGTTGTTGTTACAGACATAATACTATTATGTGATGGAGGGAATTATAAACTGACAGAAAAGCAATGTGACAACATGATTCGAGAGCCATCAATGCCAAGGGCACTTGAGTAGCTCAGTCAGTTAAGTGTCTGACTCTTGATATAGGCTCAGGTCATGATCTCACAGTTCGTGAGAGCCCCAAGTCAGGCTCTGCACTGTTGATGTGGAGCCTGCTTGGAAGTCTCTTTCTGTCTGCACTCTTTGTCTCTCAAAACAAATAAATAAACATTAAAAAAAAATTAAAGAGCCATCAAGGTCAGAGCTGCATCCCTAGCTCAGGGATGCCAGCTGTAGGTCAACACCGTCCGGGTACAGAGACTGTTCTGGAGGTTATGGGGAAGGCGAAGAGAGGAGGCGGGAGAGAGTGGGTAGAACCATAGCTGTGAGAGGTCCAAATGGTGAGACTGAACCTGTTGTCATGTCCGGCAGATCACTATGGGATCAAATATTGGGTCCAAGAAAACACCTATTATTCCCTGACCTGACATTTCCATGCTGACTAACTATAGCTAAAAACGCTCCTGGGCTCTCTGACTTTTGGGCTCTCTTTTCTGACAGTGAGTTTGGAGAAAGACGGAATGTTCTCCATGGGGCTCCTCCCTCTCAGTCTCTTTTGAACGTGCCCGCCTTTAGCACCAGCAGGGTCCCTTCTAGGCTCCCATCCACTCCCTGGCAAGTACCAGAAGACTGAGGGCTATTTTGGGGGGAGGGAAATGCTTCACGTTCATTTCTGGGGCTGCCCATTTAGGCCATTTTCTTTTCTTCAGCTGCTCCTGCAAATAGAGCTGCTGTCTTCACCTCCATCTAGCTGACTCCTGAGTGTACTTCCTATTTGATTCTGAACTCAGGAAGGAAGGCAAAAGGCACCATTCATTGGACCCTACGCCTTGACCCAAAACACAAAATTAACAAGTAGTTAATTTATATCAAAGCTCACATCACTTCTACTAGTCTCCTGCTCCTATATAATTATATGTCCTGTAGGATGGGGAAGGGGGTGTTTTAATACACTTGCAGTCATCTGGGTCCCAGGGTCCCAAAAAGGCTTTAAAAGAGCCTCGAAAGAGATCAAGTAAGGGCTGAGATTTGACCAAAGTCTCAGACTCAGGATGGACACGTTTGTGAAGGGAGCTGTCAGCACAATTAAGAGGTATCAGTAAAGCAAGAAGAGCTAAAGTAATCTGACCCGTTGGATTATTGCAAACCAGTTTGAGTTTGCCTCTAGACACATTTTCACTTTCAGCCACATGGGGTTGAGTCAGCTTAGTCTAAAGGAGCAGAAAAATAATGTGAGTGCAAGGATAGTAACAGCGGCCATGGGATGCATCCTAGTAACAGCTAAAATATATGGAATGTATAATTTTTTATTTTATTCCGTCCTCACTAAAACCATATGCATTAGGGACTCCATTTGCTTCTTTTACATCTGAGGACATTGAGGCTTGAAAAAGACAGTTTGTCCAAGGTTACACAGCTAGCAAGTGCTAAATCTGTGTTTTTAACCCTATAGGAACTTTCTCTTCATACTAACTCCATATTACAATCAAACTATTCCAGCCATTTTCATTTCTGATAACTTTTTGAGGAAATACATCAAGGAAAACAAAACATTATGTGCATAAACATTTCTACTGGAATGTTCTATATAATTGTAACCAGAAGGAGCCACTTAAATGTATATCAGCAAGGAGATTTTTTAATATATTAAGCTGTATCCAATCAATGAAATGCTGAACACAATTTTATTTGCTTCTTTTTAAGTCCATTTACTTTTGAAAGAGAGACCAGGGGAGGGGCAGAGAGAAAGGGAGGGAGAGAGAGAATCCCAAGCAGACTCCTAGCTGTCAGCGCAGAACCAGACACAGAACTCAAACTCATGAACTGTGAGATTATGACCTAAGCTGTAATCAAGAGCTAGATGCTTAACCGACTGAGCCACCCAGGTGCCCCTGGACATAATTTTAAAGTAATAATTCTGGAATTTACATTGAAAAATGAGGACTACAGAATAAATGGTAAGGGAGCAAAGCAGGAGGGGAAATGGTTATATATAGCATCATGGCAATAGTTAGAAAAAAACTCAACCTGTCCATACATGATCCAAAACTGAAACGAGAATAGGCAAGAGCCAAATAACTTTTCATAGTAAATGGAATCTAGGTTTATTTTCCCCTTCTTCTTCTTAAAAGTATTTTCAACATTGTAGAGGCACCATCTTGTCAAGAAATGCAGAACAGATCTGCATGGGACACGATAGTAGAATCGTGTGTTTGCATACCAGCCAGCTCATTGGTGGGGAGAGGGGTCACTGGGCACACTGGAGGGAGCTTACTGTGTAGCTCAGCCTTGATCAACCTGCAGATATATCCCTGACCTTGAGAAGGCTGTATCTGGATTCTCCTCCTCTCCTGCCCCAGGTCCCCGTACCTGGAGGCAGACCCTGAGATCATGAGTGCAGGTTTCTATGAGCATCTCGCGAGGGTAGGAAATGTTGGCCCTGACTCCAGCAGCTCGAATCCCAAAGCTCCAGAGTGGTAAGGTTCTCCGGAATTGGCCCCCAGGGCTGGTGACGTCACCAAGACTTGGGAGAAGTTTGCGGGCTAAGACAGGGAGGAAGTGAAGAAGAATACACCATAAACTTTTGTAGAGGAAATGAGATGCAAATTAGTAAAAGGAAGGAAAGAGAAAAACAAATGCTGAGGTGCTAGATGACAGTGAGAGCCTTTCTCAGATGGTTAAGACAGGAAAAAGCAGTCCATGGCCACCCTCCGTGCAATAGAATGAACAAAGGCTTTGACATGAGGCTAGGCTTCATCACTGGCTCCGCTGCTATGTGTCTGTGGGCAAACCACTTAACCTCTCTGACCCTCAGATTTTCTATCTGTAAGTGACAATAGCCATTCCTACAACACAGAGTTCTGTGTGATGTCCTGAAGAAGCCCGCCTCCTGAGAACAAAACTGGTACTTCCCTTGTTTTTCATTTCTCTCCTGTGGAGATGGGGCTCTGTAACCACTGAGACAGCTTAAGCATTCCCTGTGTCCTCCATGCCCATTCCATGCAATAGCTTCTTGTCATTCTGTCTTCCTCTCAAATAATGGGCCAGAGAAGCCTGTTACTGCTTCATAGAGGAAGAGGGAAGGAAACGTGTGTGTGAAGCAAACATGTCCTGGGTGCTGCACCCCAGAGCCCTCCCTCTGCTCTGAGGGTGAGTTTCCAGATTGCATGTGGTGAGAATGGAAACATGAGAGGTCTAGATTGGGCCACCAGGGACTGACACTCCGTGGGTGGGGAAGAAAGAGGGACAAGCCCTGGCTGAGGAGATGGCAGATGGGCAAGGCCAAGGTGAGGGGAGAGAGTGTGAAGTTGTAAGGAAGAAGGTATTTGTGGCTGGTGGGAGGGGAAGCCAGTCAAGAGACAAGAATGAGGGGAAGCTGGGGAGAGGCTGGGCCATGTGAGGAGGGCAGGGGAGAGGAGAAAGGAGGCACATCAGGAGGAAAAGGGAAGTTAAAAGAAGGTAGAGGGGTGCCTGAGTGGATCAGTAGGTTGAGCGACAGTCTCTTGGTTTCAGCTCAGGTTATGATCTTGCAGTTCCTGGGATCTAGCCCCACATCTGGCTCTGTGCTAACAGAGCTCTCTCTTGGCCCCTCCCTTACTTGCACTCTTCTCTCACTCTCAAAATAAATAAATAAACTTAAAAAAAAAAGGAAGGTAGAGAGAATAGGAGCTGAGAAAGACAAGACGCGTCTGAGAAACTGATGGACTTCCCATCACCCCTCTGCATCCTGTCGACATCACCACTCCCACCCCCACCCTGTGCCCAGCACTGGTCATTCTGGGCACAACCTTAAGGGGAGCGGGCATCAGCCATGGGACATGGGGCTTTTTCTCCACCAGATGAGGCAACAGAAGTGCCATTGTTCGCTGACTTACTGTGGAGATAAAATGACCTCTGTCTTGGGGGTCCTGCTGCCCCACAAGCCTGGACAGAATAAATGAAAGTCCCCATCCTTGAACTAGGGCAAGCCATGGCTTGAACATGCCAGCACTGGGGTAGCCCTGTCTGGACTGGGAAAGGGGACTGCTTCTGAGAAGGCCAGCTTAGGTACATCCTCTCTTTCTGAGGTTTCCCTCTGGCTTTTCCTAAGTGCTCAGTTTCCATGCCTTTACTTACAACTACTGTCACTGGGCCAAAATTGCTGGTGAGGAATGGTCTTCTAGATATTGACCCAGAGGCTAAAGTGACCAAGAAGGCTTTAAAAGGTCTGAGGATATACATTGGAGCAGCAGCTACATGACAGAAGAGGGGGCTGATAGAAACCTCTCTGAATGATGTCATATGGTGGCCCTGCCTCCTGCTGCCCAGATTTTGCCATTGTCCCCCACATCCCTTTTTAGAGGCCACCAGACATAGCCACTTACAGCACCTGTAAGACCAAGCCAGATCCCCTCAGCGCCATTTCCCACAGGGCTGGAGTACATGAGGATGGGCGGGACTTCCTTTCCAGTTCTATTGTAGGCAGAATGGGTCTACCCAGTGCGTGGTGGAGACAGCCCTCAGGACAAGGGTGTTTCCTTGGAGATGATGTCACAGCTTCTCAGCATGTGTGTGTGTGATTGTGTGTGTGCATGTGTGTGTATATGCACCTTAATACCCATTTATGTTTATTGCATCTTAATATACTTTTAAAATGAGATTGTTTGATTCAAAAGTATATATATGCATATGTGTGAATGTGTGTTATATAACACACATATATTTTTATATGTATAAACACTAGTGGAGAAAATTCAAAATCAGCAATAATGTAATGACAGTATTGTGGTTATGTTATTTCAAAGAGCCCTCATCGTTGAGAGACACATACTGAAATATTTACCGATCAAAAGATATGATGTCTGGTATTTGTTTCAAAATAATCAGATGGTGAGGAAGGAAGTAGGAGGTGCAGATAGGTAGAATGGGCCATGAGTTGGTAATTGTTGAAATGGGGTCATGAGTATGTGAAAATTTATTATGCTACTTAAAAAAAAAAGGAGGTGTCTGTGGTTAAATAATATGGGGAAAAACTGCCTACTATGCCCCCCTTTGGACACTTAACAGTGAATTTCTCTGCTATATTTTATAGTCCTGGAGAATGGAGACCCCATGAGTGTGTTGAGGACCAATCCACAGGGCCGAGCCTCGTGTCTGACATCAGCAAACACTCAAGAAGGTGGATGCATGAAAAATCAAGGAAACGTGCTTAGAGTAAGGAAGCCTGTTCACTTCTTTTAACCTAGTGTTTCCCAAATGTATTTGTTTATGAAAAGCCTGCTATTGATGAGCACCCTTAGCCTCCCAAGGTCCCAGGGTGTTGGCAAAAAAGTCACAGGTTTATAGTGAAGAACTACACAGCCGCTTTCTTGCCTATAAACTGTGTTCAAGTTCCCAGACGGCTGGTCTTGGAATCAAACCCATGCTGGCAGTCCATTCTCCTCCTTTTTTGCTCCAAACCTTCTCCTGATATCTTCAGTTGGGCTTACCCAGTATTCCAATGGAAAACAAGAAGAAAAGTGAACAGAACACTCAGAAGGTGCAGGAATGCTCAGTGAGTGAGGTCAGGCTCCTTTCTCGTGGTTGTGGCATGGTGGGTGAAGTAAGCCTAGGGAAAAAGTGAAGAAACACATAAGAACCTGGATATCTACTTGAGGAAGTCTATCTAAATCAGGAGACAGGATGCAGGAAAGGATTCAGCAGAAGAACCAGGGATGAATTCAACTCCACTTTCACCCACTTTCTGTTGGACTCACAGATGGGCTCCATTGCCCAGGCATGGCTAGAACCCGATTCAATGAGATGTTTATGGAGGTGATGGTCCCAGGCCAGGCCTGGCTCATAAAACTCCCACAAATGGTGCTCCTACATGCTCCTTTTCTTTCCACTAATTGAATGGGAATGACCCTGGTGGCGTTGAGAATTGCAGAGCCTCCATTGACATGAAGTCCCCATCCTCCCCACCATCTTACCTATCAAAAACCCTTAAAGTGTTAGATGATTCAAAAAGAAATTTCTATGTATTTGAGCTATTACATATATATTGCTGAGTTAATTTGTCACCATCTAAAATTAGACCACAAAATACAGAAAGAGAAATCCATCTGAAAGGTAGAATGGAAAATGGGCTAGGGCAGCACCTTTAAAGCCAAGAAAGGACAGAATTTAAAGGAAGGGTATAATAGTAACAACATCTGGTAGAACCTGAGATGTTGAAGAAGTTGGCTGGGGAATGATGAGCTTTTGAGAATAATTTTTCTCTTTGATTAAAGGAGAGAACCGTGTGATGAAAGATCCTTTTCTTCTCGCCTACCTCCTTTCTTCAGCTTTGGACATTGTGAAATGAGGATTTAATGCCTGGATCTTTGTTGACTATTTTGTGATGCGAGGCAAACTGCATTGAGAATGGAAGCTGGCATGTGAAGAGTGGTACAGAAGGATGAGCAGATTTTGTGTCTGTAACACTATCATTGAGGTAATTGACAAACCCTGGAACTACCATTTTCTGTACTTTTTGTTAATAAAAAAAAATAAAGGCTTTCTTTTTTTAAAAAATAATAGGAACTACAATTTTTTGGACTTCAGTCCAAATTCCATGTTAAGCTAAATAGATGCATTGTTATATTTGTATCCCTTAATTTTCACAATAATTATATAGAGCATTAAATGAGTAACTTAAGCTCTATGAGGTTGAGTAAATTGTCCAAGGTTACGTAGTAAATAAATAACATTCTTTAGCCTTATATGATATTGCCTCCAAAGTAATACATTTAAAAAGCCAGATAAGTGCTAAGACCCTATTGCAGACTAGTGGATGGGGTTGGACCAGGAAAAGAAAAGGATTTAATGGGTTTGGAGTGGGTAAGATAGAGCTGGAGGGTGACCTTCTAACAAGACTATCAAGTTCACTCAGGTACCCCTTCTCTGTAGAGCTTTTCGGGAATACACCTGGTCAATCTCACTACTTTCTGAACTCCTTCTGTATTTACTACTTCTCAACCAGTTCATTGCAGACTGCTGTGGAAGGTGACTGGACTTTAAAAGTTTTAAGTTTAAAGTTAAAAGTTTTAAAGTTTTAAAGTCAACGTTTAAAGTTGACTTACATGCTAGATTTTTACTGCTTACTTATATTAGATTCTCCTCTACATTTAGGCACGTGGGAGCTCTCAGCTCCTTTACCATTAGATGGGGTCATGTGACTAGTTTTAGCCAATGGGGTGTAAGCAGAAATGGCATGAATTATTCCTGAGCCAAAGCATTTATTTAATCTCACTGGGATGAGATCTTCTACTGTTCTCTTTCCCCAATGCAGTAATTCAGTTCAAATGGAAGTGCCACAAAACCAAACCACTCAGAATCACTGAGCTACTGCACAGAAGACAGCTGCTTTGAAGAATCACCTGGACCCACAGTAGACTTAACATGACAAGAAATCACTTGGATGATCGCCTTAATCCGCTGAGATTTTAGTGATGTTGTCACTGCAGCATAACCTGGGACTAACCTGACTAATACAACTTAATATTTTATCCTTCTCAGAGATGGCAAATATTGATCTCGAGCACTACCATTGCCTCGTTTTGCAGACGTGATGTATATTCTAAAGCCATCACTGAACTCCTCCCCACTGAGCTGTAAGACTTCAGAATCTTTCTCATCACAGTGACCTAAGCAGTCACTACTAGTTCATTAGGGCTGGAGAGTGAGGGAAAACCCATCACAGTGAAATCAGCACAAAATCCTGACTTCTTACTGGGGTCTGTAAGGCCACCAAAGAGCTAAAGCTTACCCTTCTTTACAGTCTCATTTCCTACCACTTCGATTTCTCATCCCTCACTCAGCTACAGCCCCACTGGCCTTTTCTGTTCTTCAAACACATGAGAATATTCTCATCTCAAACCTTTACATTTGCTCTGCCTTCTTTTTTGGAAGTGCTTCTCTAATATGCATATATGGCTCAAATGTCGTCTCTTCAGACAGACTTTCCCTTCCACCTTATTAAATGTACCCTGCATCCTCCCCCAATCTCTTCAGTAATAGCAAAACACTGGTCTGTCTCTCTCTCTCTCTGTTTCTTTTCTTTTATTTTCCTTTTTTTCTTTTCTTTTCTTTTTTTTTTTTTAATGTTGTATTCCTAATACTTAGAGTTGTTAGAGTTTTACTTGATGCAAATAAGTGACTGGCCAACCCTGATCTAGACCATAATCATTTTGAGGAGAGAGGGCGGCTCTAGTTCCTCTTTGGTTTTTCTTGGGGGCTGAATCCATGTAATATGTACTGGAGATGTCCATTAAATTCCTGGTTGATGGCTAGAAGACTTTTATTTCCCTTCCTATCATGGTGGGCTCGTGTCTGTGCCCCTCTGTCCTCCCTCCACCGCTCACATACTCTCCTTCCCCTTCCTTCACCACATCCTCCCCCAATTAAGTACAAGTTTCTTTCTCACCCACGCAATGCCTTCTACAGCCACAGTCTACTGTGGCTGAGAAACAGTATCCAGCAATAAAACGGGTTTTGGCCTGGCCTCAAATCCAAGTGCAGTACCTATAACCTTTTTTGCAGGAGTTAACACTGAGCCCCATCCAGACTTGGCTAGAGCGTTATGCCTGTACATTGGAGCCCAGAAGTTTTACCCTTTGGGTGTTTTGAAGAGCAGCAGCTGTTACCATTTGCCAGCTGAAAGGTTTTGCTTTTGAAATAGTCCACGAGGCGTGTTCAGGCAGAAAGGAGCTTCCTGGAGAAGGCCTGGGAAGACCTGCCACTCGTTTGGATTGCCATGCAACTGTAGGCAAACCATCAAGGATGTCTGGTGTCAGTAAGAGGGAGGAGAAGTCATTGCATTCTTTGGGTATAATTGGATGATAAGGGGGAAGATTTGTAGGTGAGGTTAGGTGGTGAAAAAGAACATGGAATGCAGAATCACAAGACCCGAGATTTAGAGTTAGAAGTCCTGAGTAAGAATGAGCAGTCTCTACCCTCTACCTTAGCAACCTCCTCTCCACCATCCCAACTCTAACAAAAGGTTCTAAAGGACATCTTCCCTCGAAAAAGAAATTTACTGGAATAAAACTCAGTGAAAACTAATTAAAACTCCAATTGGCTTAGCATTTTTCTAGATCAAGAATCCGAAAGGGGTCAAAAATTTTCTAGTCCTGCATCTCGTAATGGCAAGAAAGATTTCCTTCAAGGAAAATAAAGAGACATTAGACAAGTCA
>NC_043710.1:25677938-25702812 GCF_006229205.1 Suricata suricatta | reverse complement strand
TGGTGGTGGTGGTGGTGGTGATGATGGTGGACATTGTGGTGGTGGTGGTGGTGGTGGCACTGGTGTTGATAGCAGCAGTGGTGGAGTGATGATAATTAATTATGACAGAACCAAGAATATTTAAATTGTGCTCAGCACACAGTAGTCACATAGTGAAGCCATAAAGGGAACAATTTTCAGACAACCACAAGGACATTAGTCACCATGTATATGCCAACCATGAATGTGACCAGCACAAATCATGTTTAGATGTTCATTAATCCATTCCCGTAAAGCCTTTCAGTAGACGTTTAGCTACCAATTTGTAGGAAATGGAAAGAAAATGAATAAATGAAGATTTTAGTTACTATATGAACTTAAAAGGAATACAATTACATTTCTCTTCAATAATAATAGTGCATACAGTTAGGCTCTCTTACTTCTCTCACTTCCTCCCAGTTAACCTTCTAGATAAAGCCACACACCATTAATTCACATTTCATCTTCAAAAATTCACGTTTCTAAATTAACTACCATTGAATTGTGGGATTTCACCTATTGGCATACTATTTTAACTTCCAAAGGTCTGCATCACAGTTGCCACTGACATGGACGTATCTAGAATCGAGAGACACCTGGTCCCCTGGGCATTTCTAGGGAGCAGTGGCCACACCATTTATTTTATTTACCATAATTTGAAAGCCTCAGTAATGCTAAAGGCTCAGCACTGTAATCATACTTGGTTAGCTGGAGACTAATTAGTCATTCAATGCCATTTATGTGTCATGAAGATAGCTTTCTAAATTACCAGTTTATTTAGACCTCACTAATAATTATTTCACAAGAGCTTTTCCAGTGCTGGGTTATTTGCATGTGTAGAATTCACTCATCGAGAATGAACTAAGAATGGATTTTTTTAGTTAAAGTTGAACTGGAATGGCACTTGACTTACTCTGCCAGATCGCTCCTTCTGGGATAAGCAGCCCATACAGGAATCCACTGTTGTCCCTTTAAAAGCGTCTAGTGGCCTGCTGTGTTTATAATCCTCAAATCCCATGATTTAATCCCACCTCCCAGCTTTGCTCCACATACTCCTGCTCATATTTGGTTTAGATTTGACTTTTTTTTGCTTAAGAAGAACAAGATTTATTGCCAGTCAGAAGCCAGCAGGCCCCCAAATTCAGGAAAAATAAGCATGATCCCTGGTCTGCTAGAGTGAACCATTCTCAGATTCCATCAGGTGTCCTGAAAAATGGTGACCCAGAATGGACGCCGCTGCTTGCATTTGTCTAGAAAGCATCAAATTGTCCAAATGCTACTCTCTACTGGCTCATGTGATTCCCAAAGTCACCCTACAAATTGTCTTGGGCGGAAGAAGAAGTCATTCTTTATTGAGAAAGGTATAAATGCCAGAGACAGGAAATAGTTAGGAACTCAGAGTCTCGTACGGACAGTGTCTGTGACAGACATGTCCCTGTCCTCAGGTAGCTGAGCAGTTGGTGGCTCATTGAGCCCTGCCATGAGGCCAGCGCCCCAAGAAAGACTCCTGATGCCATCTTTCGCTTACTATTCACAACAGACTGTGAGAAAGGTCTTATGAGCCTCATTTTGTAGATGAAAATAACCTAAACTCCCAGAGGTTAACTGATGGAAGTAAAGTCACCCGGCTAGATAAGAGGGTGAGCCTCTGGGCAGATCTGGGCTTCCCCAGTCCAAGGCTGCCAGTTGTGTCCTGGACTCTTACCTAGCAGTGTGACCTCATGTTAACTCAGATCAGTTCAAGCTCTCTCCTCCAGTTTCCCACATCCCCTGGTTTGACTTAGAAGGGTAATTGGTACAACACACAACAGAAGCTGGACATCTAAAGTCAGTAACTTTAAGGGTTTAAGCTTTATAGAGGCTCAAAAAAGAGCGTGGGAACATCTTTTGAGACCATGGTATGGCCAGTGTAGGGGGGGAGGGGGCTGTAGGGTGGAAGGAGGGTGAGAAGGTTAGCTCAGAGAGGTGATCCAGGAATTCCCAAAGGTTGGTCCTGACTCAGTGAATTGCCAGGTTAGTGTAAAATGACTCACTTGTGGCAAGTGACAACCTCAGTCAGTCCCACACTAAACTGTCGGGAAGCAGGCAGGCAAAGTATTTCCTCCTGGGAGAATTTGCATGGCCCCCTGCGCTGTCTACCCCACACTTCATTGGCTGATTGTTAAAACTTGCACATATTCAGAAGGGAACCAGTGTTCTAGATGGCCTAGTTGAGTGGTTTTTATATAATTTTTTCAAAGTAAAATCCTTTGTCTAAATGAAGTCTCACCCAGTCTAGGGTATCAAACTAATGGAGCTTGGAATTTTTGTGCTTGGAATGGGGTCGGGTGGGGGAGGCAACAGCCCATGCTAAAGCCTTTGCTTTGATTTCTGGGTCTGTCTCTGCAAGGGATCTCCCAGGAACCTGCAAGTTCTATGAAACACAATAAGACAGTGCAAACACATTGTTGCAACGAATACCATCCCATTTCAGGTGCCTCTCCCAACAAAAGAGAGCTGAAGGTCCTGGAAGTAATGGGAGATGTACAAGGTCATTCCTGGACCAGTGCTCTTTCCAGGAACACACCAGGGCTGGCTTCTCAGGTTATTATGAAAATCTTCCGGGGGGGGGAGGGGGGAGAGGGGGGGGAGGCACTCTGCCCCCAGGTGTTTCAGGAAGGTGGTGCCTCTTGGTGACGTCAAACTCTGCTACTACTGGCAACATTTTTCAAAGTGCCTGCTTTTCAGGTAGGGCTCAGAGGCACCATCCTCTTCCAGGCAGGCACCACCGCCCCCCACCGCACCGTGAACCATGAAACAGACCACAGTGGTTGGGGAGTAGTCCCTGAGAATTCAGGAGCAGCCTATAGTCAAGCAGGCTCTTCCTGACTCAAAACCTTACCCTGAACTGGAAAGTGGTTGTTACTGGCTGCATGTTTTTCTCCCCCAGATTCATGTTTTGGACTCTTACCCCTCAGTGTGATGGTATTTGGGGATGGGGGACTTTGGGAGGTCATTAGGTCAGGAGGGTGGAGCCCTTATGAGTGGGATTAGTGCCTTTATAAGAAGGACCCCCCCATCAAGCTTGCCCCCTCCCCCATTCCATCTCAGTCTGTCTCTCTTTCCCTCTCTCCCTCTCCCTCCTTCTCTCCCTTCCTCTCTTTCTCTGTCTATCTCTCTCCTTGTCTGTCTCCCTCCCTATCTGTCTCTGTCTCTTTCCCCCACTCATGTGAGGCTAAAAGAGAGCCAGCCATCTGCAAACCCGGAAGACTGTTCTCAGCAGAACCCAGCTGTGCTGGCACCCTGATGTGGGGCTTCCCAGCCTCTTGAACTGTGACAAAGAAATCTCCTGCTGCAAATCTCCTGCTGCGTAAGCCATCCAGTCTGTGATATTCAGTTCTAGCAGCCCAAGCTGACCAAGAAGGTGGTGACAGCCACACAATTTTGTGAATGTGCTGAGGGCTACTGTATGGCTGCAATGGTAAATGGTACGTTGTGTGTATTTTAGCACAATAATAACAACAAGAACAATAACAGCAGCAGCAACAACAACAATAATGAGACTTCTATGGCTCCCTATTTCCTAAGGGTCAAGTTCAAACTTCCTGGTCAAGTCTATGACCTGAGCAGGAGGGCTCCTGTTTACCTCTCTGCCCTCCCTTCTTGCTGTCCTCTCTAGATCATTTATGTGATCAAATGTTCAAGCCGCTCTACGACATTGCCTGAACAAGTCGTGTGCTTTCACCTTTCTGTGCTTAGTCACAATTTTGCTTTTCGTCATGCCAGCAAACCCATTTACGGTGCTTACTATATGCAGATATATATATATATATATATATATATATATATAGTGCTTAATATATGCAGGACTTTTGAGTCATGTACTCCACCAATTCTATGGAACGGAGACTGTTATTAATGTCATGTTAGATGCGAGAAAAACTGAGGCCCAGAGGCTAATTTACCTGTTTAAGGTCACGCCATGCAATGTATGAAGTCAGGGTTTCTCGTTCCTAAATCCTTGCAATTAATTACTACAGAGGAGTAATGCTGGCGTGGATGCCTGGCCCTTGCCGGTTTTCTGAAGAATCCCTCCTCCTCAAGGCCTCAGATATCACCTCCCTTGTGAAGCCCCCAGCCCCCAGTGTTTCCCAGGAAAGGGCACAGTGCAGTGCATGCCTGTGTGCGGCTCTCTCCTCTAGGATCTCTAGGATCACTAAGGATCTGCTCACACGTATTTTACAGCACGTTTCTTATTGTGTGGTAACAGCCGGCCTGTGGGGCTGATTCCCCACCAGAGTGTGAGGCCCCTGAAGATAGGGCGGATCTTGTTTATCTTGATACTTTTGAGCACTCACTATGTGTTTGGTGAATAAGTGAGAGCTGCATACACTTTATCTCAATTTTTCAGTTTCTTTCAGTAAATAACAAAATCCAAAAAGAATTACTTTGGATCAGAAATTCTACAGTGGCTCCTTCAGGGTCTTCCCACAGTCTCTGGCAACCATTACCATTTTCTGTGCACCCCACCAGGCCAGAAGCCCATTCGGATACACTTTCCGTGGTCCACATGAACAATAAACACTGCTTTTGCGTTTCAAATATCAAGTCGCTGGATATTATAGGGAGACATGAAATTATAATGCAAAGCATGGTTTTTCTAACTCAAAATCCCTCCCCTGAAGAATAGGACCATCTTCCTCCCCTTTCTGAGATGTACTGGGTAGGACAGACGGGGAAAAGTGGATGAATGTTTGCATAGATGGGAGTATAAATAGGAGCAAGAGAGAATGGGTGGACATTTGGTGGATGAGAGGATGGATAAAATGGCGAATGGGTATGTGGATGACGGGGGGATGGACATGGAACGATGCACTGAAGAACACATGTGGCCGGCCGGCCGGCTGGCTGGAGAAGAGGACTGCATACCGCTGGATGGATGTAGATTTATGAAGAGGTGTGGAAGAGTGTATGGGAAGGTGGAGGAGAAGGGGTATGGGAGAGTCGTTGGAAGAGTAAGCAGGAGATCCATGGATGGAAGAAAGGGTGTGTGGTTGGATACGTGAATGGTAGAGAAGATGAATAGACGCATCAGCCCTCGAGCGCTGTGAGCAAAGATGGGTAGATGATGGATGGGCAGGTGGAAGGACGTTTGGGAGGATGAATGGCTGACTGGATAGGTCCAGGCGCCACCCTGGGACTGGAAGTTGACACACGGGTTGCAGGAGGGAAATAGCTGCCCCCTGGCTGGCCACCTAGCTTTCTCTGAACCGCCCTGATAAGAAGCAAAACTCCACTGGAGCCATGCGGAACGTCACTACTCTTTCAGGGGAAGAAGAATGCGCTTGTCCTCTTCCCGGGGAAGAATCCCAAGCTCCCCACCCTTCCTTGCCACCGTGAGCTGGGGAGCGCCCCTACCCAGTGCGTGACCTCGCCGAGATCCCATCTCCTCTCCCAGAATATCCAGCAGCCGGTGAAACTCCGAGAGATCACTTTCCAGCCCCATTCACAAGAAGCCTAGCGGAGACGAGGGGTCGAAGGCTGAACCCAACGGGACTAAGGTTTCAGGACCCGGCCATCCCCTTTGCCCGGCCAGAGGACGCCCTTCCAACGGGCCGGGAGAGGAAACCGGTGCGTCCCGGGGCTCACAAGCACCCCCGGGCCCCCGCCGAGGCCGCCCGGGCTTACGGTCTCCGCCGGGCACGGGGCGGGGGCGGAAGGGCCAGCACAGGGGAGGGCTGCTACGTCTTTAAACCACTGCGGCGGCTGCTTAGTCACAGCCCCCTCGCTTGGGTGTGTCCTGCGCTCGCTCCCTCCCTCCCTCTTAGGTCACTCTTTCAGCCCTTGAATAAAAACTGCACCCAACTTCCCAGGCGCCCTCATTGCCCAGCCGGACCCCAGCCCCCGATAGGCTCGGGCCGCCTAGCTCGCCCCGCGCTCCGCCGGCCCCCGCCCAGCGCACCGGATCCCCGCTCGCCCCCTCGGTTCGCTCGCACCATGGACAAGTTTTGGTGGCGCTTAGCCGGGGGACTGTGCCTCTTGCAGTTGAGCCTGGCACAGATCGGTGAGTGCCGCGGGGGGGCAGCGGGAGGGAGTGGCCCGGGCGGCCGGGACGGAACCTGCAGCCACCTGGCTGAGCGGGCCCCGGGGACCCGAGGCGAGCGGGCGGCGAGCGGCGTGGATTTGGTTAAGGAGAGCGGGGCGAGGATTTGCGCTAAGCTCTCGGAGTGTGTGTTGGTGCGAAGCACCGTTTTGTTGAAAGGAAAAGAGAAAGAGCGAAGAAAGTTGGCCGGGCCGGCTGCCGGCACGCAGTTTGGGGTGAGGTCTCCGGTGCCGGTGCCGGAGCACAAGGCAGAAAGTAACTGTACTCGTGGGCGCGCCCAGCCGGTGTCTGGACGGACAGGCTCCAAGGGCGCTGGAAGCCTGGCTGGGCTGTCGCCGGGCAGGGCGAGGCGGGGCGGGGGCCGGGGCTATTAGCCAGGTGGTCCTAGAGAAGATGGTGTGAGAGCTGGTGGCAATGAGCCTTCCAGAAAAGGGGTGCCGGCGCCCTGCAGCTCCCCACTGCGCCTGGGCTCCCAAGCTTACAGTTGGCTCCGGTCACTGACTAGCGCTTGTGGGAACTTGAACCAGCTCTGTGAGGTTCTGGGTTTCCACGAGGTGCCAGCCTGGGGCAGGGAGTGTGAGGAGGAAAGGCAATGACTGAGCCAGCTACTCAAACCTCCTGCTCCTGCCAATCAGTTAGGGGAAATCCAGACAGTAACGTGGCTCATATTCCCAGCCTGGCAGGGAGAGGAGCCCCGGCATCAGGGTGGTGTTAGGCCCCCCAGAGCTGGGGCTGCCTGTACCCCATCAAAACCGGGGCTGCGTCTTTCAGTGGCTGTGGAGTGGGTGGCCCGCCTGTGATATACTCTGGTGAGACTGAACTCCAAACGTTCCTTCCCTTTGTCCCTAGATGTACAGATAATTACATGGCTGATTTGCTTATTGCTAGCAAAATTAATTCTTCTTTTAAGAAGTGCCAGCTGGGTCATTAAGACAGCTCAGCCTATGGTTAATTCCACTCAGCAAGTATTTATTAAACCCAGCTCTGGGGGTACCAAGAAAGTAGAGATACAGTCTTGCCTGGATACTTCAGATTGGGGATAAGTGGGGATCGAAGATTCAGATTCCTGAAACAGAAAGAATTATAAAGATAATAATAGAAGAAATGACAGCACCAGCCAGCAGTTATTGCACACTTTCACTGTGCTAAATGTTTACAAGTGTTACCTTATTTCACTGTGACCCGTGACCCGGGGAGAAGTGTCCTGTTATTAAGCCCTGTTTCAGGAGGGAAACAAACTAAGGCTCAGAGAGGTTAAGTAACTTCCCAGTTCTCACACAGCCAGAAGGATTGGTGCGCATGTGAACCCAGGTCCATTAGGCTTGCTTTGTGGGAATATGTTAGACTATATGTATGGCACGGACTTACTTGGAAAGAGTTTGGGGGTGGAGGGTTGAGGTGGACCAGAGGCCTTCGGAGGCTTCCAGGGCGAACTGAGCTCCAAGAAGTCCTTGAAAGGCAAAAACACTTGGCATGCCAGAGAAGAGAAAACCTGGGCCCGGCCTTCTCTGTGACCTCTGGGGAAGTTTGTTTGTATATTACCTCCTGGTGATGTCTTCTGCTTTGTGTCTGAGGATTCTGGCTCCTGACTTCTTCCAACCAGTCTCCCTGATTCTTCTTAAGGGTCACATCCCCAAATATTTGACACTATCCTGACCCAGAGACCAGAGGGCTCACTCCTGCCCCACGTTTTCATGGTCGTTTTGGGCAGCGTCATTTGGAGGAAGCACAAAAAAGTGCCAATAGTAATAACTGCCTGGGCCTTGGTTTCATGTGCTTGTAATGTTGTTTGGAAGGAACTGAGACTTGGAAGGGAGACGTGACCTAACAGCAGCTTGGCTGGGCGGGCAGGGAGGGGAAGGAGGAAATGGAGGGGTACAGAGGCAGTCCTATTGCCCCAGCGCCCCGGTTGGGAGTGGGGGATCTCCAGAAGACAATGAGGAAATTTTGGAAAGGAGCAAGGCTTGGGGGAGGAAGAACGGGTCCGTACTTCATATCTGGAAGCAAAGAGTAGAGAAATGGCCAAATGTAATTAAGCAACACTGGACGAGAAATTAAGTTGGAGAACAGACACTGTGAATTAGGTGTCATATGCGGGAAGAGGAAAGCAGCCGTGGGTAGGGGACAAGTGGGAAGAGCCCTCCCACATCTCGCCTCCCTCTTTCTCCTGTGGGCCAGAGGTTACTGCTGGGGAGTTGCACCCCTGGTCTTGAGAAAGCGGGGTGCATCTGGGAGCTCTTGAGGGTAACAAGTGCCCTTCTGCTCCCTGGGAGTACTAGAGACCTCTCTTCCTGGGAGTTAGGGCTTTGGCTGTGTTTTCCCAGGTGGAGAAGCAAGAAATCCATCACTACTGAGGTTAGCATCAGTTAATTCAGTTATTCACCAGATACACATTGGACGTCTCATTTCCTGCAAAGACGCGGTGCCAAGTAGGTGTGTGTGACGCTGGCAGCCAGTAGCAAATGGTTCCATTTTCTTTCAAATTGCCCCACGCAGATGCAGCATGGGCAGCATGAAATTCTTAAATTACGACAGGCCCCCTTCCATTCATTCAAAAAATATTTCTTGACTCATTGTCATAGACTCACTGATGGCACTTCTAGGACCATTTAGAAAAAACCCTTCTTTTTCCCATGGAGGAAGCAGACCCTGAACAGAAGGAAGAAGTGACTTTCCATGTTGCAGACAGACTTAGGGCTGGACATTTTTCATCCATGGGGCTCTGAAATACCCGCATCACCAAAAATGCCACCTTTGTCCCCGCGGTGAGCCTAACACTGGTTTCACGCCCTAAATGCTACCTTCAACTTTCACTACAACTTTTTTATACTGTACTCTATAATGTACACAGTTTGAGTTTAAGATAAAGAACAGCGATATATATTCCTTACCACAAAACAAAGTTTCTTCTCGAGGAAGAGTCCCTGTACTGTCCTGGGACCTCCCAGGGCCTCCTGGAGCATGGCCAGACCCCTCAGAGTTAAAGAGCACCCCTGTTTTAAAAGCCTGGCACTGCTACTGAAAATAGGGTTCTAAGTCCCAGGAAGTGCATTTACTGAGCACTGGCTTTGGGTGAGGCATTCAGCCAGGGCGGTAGAATAGATTATTCTATACAAGCTTCAGGATGTCCTAAATATGTTTAGTTAGCCCCATTTTCTAGATCAGGGAATCGAGGCTCAGGGAGGCGGCATGACTTGCCCAAGGACACACAGCCAGGGGATGGTGGAGTGGGAGTTTCCCATTGTCTAACAGCCCCTGTGTTAGACTCCGGTGCTTAGGCTCCTTTGATTCACTGCTTTGGAAACTGTTCGTATGTCGTTCCCATAGTCTCCCCATCCCTTGTGACCAGCTACTCGACGCCTGGTGTGAATGAATGGCTTTCTCGTTCCCCCTGGCCGGCTGAGGGCTCTTGGCCGCTCTACCCTGCCCTGCTCTGGACTGTCTCTCCCCAGGCTTGGCCACAGCTGTCAAAAGATGCCAGCCTAGTTATTTGTTACTAAAATAAGTCAATTCCCTTATCAGCGCCCAGCTGCCCTTCTAGACATGCTCTCATTTGCAGGGAAAAAGGGAGAGGCTGTTCCTTGTCTAAGAGACAAGTTAGGGCAATGTCCTCTGCCTGAAAATTAAGGAAGAGGCTTGCAGAGGCCCTCACCCTAACCCTGCAAGCATTTTAGAAGCGTTGACCCAGAAAGCCCCTCCTCACATGCTCACTGGAAATCTTCAGTGTTTATTTAGGGGGCTGTCTGTGCTCCAGAGAGGGAAAGTCTTGAGGACCCAGGTGGTAGGCTGACATGGTTTTCTACAAAAGTCAAGGGTCTTGAACTGAAAGGCAGAATGGAGCTTTAGGGGGTGTGGTGTCTCCCAGGTGAGACTTTAGATCAGTCTACAGTGTCCAGGCTGATGTTTCAAGCTGGGGTTCCCTGACAGAGTGCAGGTGGGCTGCTGCTGGGTCTAGACTGGGCTGTGCTGGCCTGTGCTGGGGCTGGGGCTGGGGCTGGGCTGGAGCTGGCTCTAGACTGGCCTGTGCTGGGGCCTGGGCTGGGGACTGGGCTGTGCTGGGGCTCAGCTAAGGCTGAGCTATGTTTCCCCAGCACCTCTGTTTCAGCCAACTCCACCCAGGGTCTAAAAAGGAAGTGACTCTTGTGAAAGAAGAGATGAAGCAGGTGGCAGATGCTGACAGACAAAGCATGGTTCTCAAAGGGGATCTTTTCTGCTTCAGAAAGAAATTCTAGGGGGGGGGTTGCACAGTGAGAAGCTGATGACTCAATTTCCTTTGTGTCCCTGCTTGAATGGGAAGCACACAAGTGTATTCTTTAGAATCATCAGGGTAGACTAGTGCTTCCTACCTTAAATTCAAACCCCACTTTTCATGCACTGAGCAAGTCGAGATGCTTTCTTAAAAAGTGTACTCCCCCAAAACTGGCCATCAAGGGTGTGGGAAGCCAGACCAATCCGATAGAGTTAGGAAGGGGTGTTTTCTAGTCTGTGGTTGTGGAATCTGGCTTGGCATGGATAAAGTGATGGTGCATGCCAAAGTTTCTAGGACAGTCAGGATTTCAAAGTGCAAATATTCTACCAGTTGACACATTGTATATATTTTGACTAAGTGTCTATATACTTCTCTACCAATAAATAAATAGCTTCATGTGATTAGAAGTCAAAAACTTTGCAAAACATCTTACGTAATTGAAATTCACATCCTTACAACTCCTTAAGGGATTGAGTGTCTGATTCCATTGATGTCTGGTTCCAAAAATGTGTGCATTGGAGAGACATATTTAATATTCCTTTGCTCTCCACTTCTTGATCACCCCAGTATGTGAAGTACAAGACAAGTCCCATATTTGATTCTTGCTTGCTAGATGTGGGCATGTGTACACTGAAGGTGTGCCTCTAAGTATGTGTGCATCTGAGCCCATGTGTTTGCACGTAAGGTGAATATTGCAGGTCAGTCCTTAAGAATTTATAAAGTGTCTTCTGTGGTCCCACACTGTGGTGGGTACCACAGAGGAATTACATGTCTGAGGTTGGCACTTATAGCTAAGAACCTTGGGGTGTTACAGGCAGAGCATGTAGCACTGATCGATAGCAAGGCTGTTTTAGACTGTAAGCCTGACAGCATTTCTGAGCCAAGACACACACAGCAAGGGAGGTTGGAGGGATCCATGAAGGAGACAAAATGGCAATAGGGACAAAATAAGATTTGAATATATGAAAAAAACAGAATGAAAAGGGGGTGTGTCTATCTCTGCTACCCTGCTATTAATTTACCCACTCTCTAGTAAGTTAGTCAACTAGACAGTGTATTCAACAACATGAGCTAGCTCATGGTGGATGTAGTATATGGTTTCCTAGGTAATGGCTGACCTTGTATCTCTGACTTCCACGAACTGGATTCTGGGAGTGCACCCGCCCTCCCCAAGTTGTGACAACCAAAAATGGCTCAGACTTTGCCACATTGGTGGTGGTGATGGATAAAGCCACGCCACACTGAGAATCTGGTATCATAAGGGGGCCACCATGCCAGTAACCTCCCCTCTGACTATGTGGCATCTGGTTCTCAGAGGGCCCCAGTTAACTAGCCTTAAAACTCCACAGTAAAACCATGCATGGAGGCCTTTTTATCTTGTGAGGCCAGGGGGTGCTAATGACTTTCACACTTCTCAAAGGGGGAAAACCCAAAACCTATCATCTCTTCTATTATCTTTCCTCCTTAGGACCCTGGGAGCCCCCTGACATCAGGAAATGTGTAACATTTTTTTTTTTCTGGTGGTCCCAGATCCTAGGGTTGGCCCTAGCTGCCAGTAACTTTTGAACTAAAATGAATATCCAGAATATAGAAGTAACTTCATCCTGTGTACAGAATATTCTGGACACCATACATAGGATGCAACTACATCTGTGTGTCTTTGGTAACAGTGGAGATGGCTGTTTTGCTCCAGGCAGGGCTGAGAAGGGCGCTTGGCCGGTCAGCTGCCCGCCACTGGGCTCTCATTTGGTCTGCCCCAAACAGGGAGATCACCCGTCTGTTTGTGGTTTTGGTGGCTGCTTGCTGTGGCCAAGGACGTCTGTCTAAGGACAGGGTTACCAGCTTCTTGGGCTAAGAAGGGAGAGGGAGACAGGCAGATGATGACTCCAACCCCCAAATTTAAGCCTCAAAATAAAACACTCCCCAGCAGCGGCCCACTTGGAGGTCCGGTTATTTTGGAGATGCTGATCCGACGTCGAGACCCCTTCTGACCCCCCTGCTTCTGGCAGGTGGTGGCAGCTGGGAGAGAAGCTGAAGAGCTTCACAGAAAATTCTCACCTTCTCTGTGGCTCTCCTGCAGCCCCTGAAAGGGGGGTAGGGGAAGCCTACCGCCTGCTGGGAAAGCCTCACTGGCAACAGCAAACCGTGCCTCCTCCCCATGGAGCTCGCTGAGTCTGGAGTTGCCCACAATGGGGGCAGGTCCTGCCTACCCAGGGATCATCTGCCCAGTGAGCCTCGGACACTGGGGAGTCAAGTGAGGAACGAGGGGAGGATGTCGTGGGGGAAAAGAACATCCGAAGCCAGATCTTCCCTGAGTGTGCTGTGCGCTGGCTGCCTGGGTGTGTCCACCTGAGGCAAGTGGCCCTCCTAAGTGCAAGTGTGGGCAGACAGGTGGGTGGGGAGGGCTGAGTCACCGAGGAGGTGATTTGCAGAACTCGGGCCCCAAAACTCTTCTTCGAGTCTCCAGCTTTTCAAAGTAAAGGTTAATTGCAAAACTCCAGCTGGGAAAGACTACTCCCATTTGCTATAGTGTATCACTGCAAGTCTCCTTTGGAGGTGCCTGGAAGTCAGTCTTTCTTCCCCACAACTTTCTTGTCAGTTAGAGAGGGCTCTTGTACCTTCTGCACTGTTTCTTTGCAGTGAGTTGTGTATTTCTGAGATAGCGATCACCACAATATGTAGCAATAGTGAATACTTAACACTACTAGCCATATGCCCACACTGGGACCTTCCGTTTCCTGCACACTCGCTTGCTTAATCCATACACCAACCTTATGATGTAGTGCTATTATTAGCCCTCTTTTAGGCCATAGGGCATCTGAGTAACTTGTCCAAGGCCACAGAGCTCTAGTGATGGAGCTGAGATTTGAACCTAGGTGGTCTGGCCCAGTGGCCCAAGCTCTCACTGGTTCTCTTAGTACATGAAGACATCAGGGCCCTCAGAAACCCAGATGGTGATGACTGGTCATGCTCTGGTTGTTTTCATAAACTCCATTTGGGAATTGGTGTGGGTTAGGCCATAGCGTCCATAGAGGTAGCTTTGCCCTCCCTTTGTAGAACATGATGTCAGAAGAAGGCTAGAATTGCAAATATGAAGGAGAAAGAAGTGGCTGTGGAAAGTTCTCCCCATTCATACTCTGAGTGGCTCATTCATTCCAATTCTTGCATAGAAGTTCTTCTCTCTTCTGTATGGTGGAGAGTTAGGGAGGGAAGAGGATTGAAAGGGATGGTGGCTTGAGTTATTTGTTCATTATCACTTCATTACTTGGCCCCTGGATGAAAGGCAAAGATCGCTAATTGGTGTTTCTCCATCATGTGGGGCTTTGGCACGTGAATGGAGAAAGCTGGAAAAAGAGTCAGTCAAATAACAGGAACATGTTTGCTCTCAGGGCAAGGTCCTTGGTCCCAGGGCCTTCTCTCTACCAGCTAAAATTGATGAGGGGGGAGGAAGCTCAGAGAGGCAGCCAGCAGGGATCAGGCTGCACTCACCCTGGCATAAGGAATGGAGCAAAAACTAGAAGTGGACGCAGCCTGTCTTCCCAGCCCTAGCCTAAACCTAAAAATGGCCTGGCTTCTGTGTGTCCCAGCAGGTGAATCTTGCATGGGGAGGTGGGGGAGATGTGCAGGGTTTCCTCTGGATGCTTTGCCTGAGAAACAAGGCACCCAGGAAGGGTGGAGGCAAAGCCCCCGGGGACATCTGACTCGGTCTGTAAGAAGGGACCCTGAGCTCAGAGGTTCACAGATTCCTTACCTGTTTGAATCTCACTTGAGCAGGTCTGCAGTGCCTTCCGTGACACCAGTCCTAGGTCTAGGCAGCATCTTTTCCCACGTCCTCTCTCAAAGAGAATCTGCCGAGCCATTAGGGTGATGGCAGTAAAGCCCATTCTCCAGTGTTTATCATTATGCAACTTGAGAAGCCAGGGGGAAACCGGCACTTGCATTCGACCAGTACCTGGTCTCCTGCCTCCAGTCTAGAAGGTGGTTTCCGCCCAGGCCCCTGCCCCCAGTCCTCACACACTCCAAAGGTAGTAAATGCAGATCCACCACCTGCCAGAGTCACAAATGCTGGCATTGCCGGGCGTGAGGTTCAAGCAGAGCCCAGAAGAGCTACATACTCTTACAGCCTGCGGGGGACCCGTGGGTGTCACCGAGTCAGCCCCGCCGATGCCAGCTTGTTGCACACTCCTGTTTTCCTGCAAAGGGAAGACACGGGCTCAGGCACCTATAAGAGTGCTGGTTGCACAGAGGTAGATCAGACTTGAAGAGGGAAACGACACTGCCCTGGAAATCTTTTGCCCAGAAGTTCATCTTTGCGGTGGATCTTGTGTCGAGGACAAGTTGGCTCCCCAATGTCATCCTTGAAGGTCAGGTACACCCCTCCTGACTTCTGAGAGTGACTGTTACTCTTCTGTTTTCCTATTTCTCCCTGATAACTCGTAAAAGCCCCACAAGCACATCTCTGTCTAAAAGAAGGAAGTGTGCGGATGCCTCTGAGCTGTTTGGCCAACTGTTGTCTTTCACTGGTGACCATAGAAACTCGTTAGGGAAAAGTTCATGCTTTATGTACATTATATACATGTTTGTATTGCTATAGCCCCCAAGTGTCAGTTCTCCAATTAATGTAGATGCTCAATAAATACTGGATGGCTGGGATGCCTTGGTGGCTCAGTCGTTTGCGCATCTGACTTTGGCTCAGGTCATGATCTCACGGTTCGTGGGTTTGGGTCCCGCATCAGGTTCTCTGCTGTCACCATGGAGCCTGCTTTGGATCCTCTGCCCCACCCCCATCTCTGTACCTCCCCAGCTCATGCTTTCTTTCTCACTCTCTCTCTCAAAAAAGAATTTGGATGCCTGACTGAATGAATGAAATTTCTAGATTTTATAGGTTCTGACTAATTCTTTTTCATCCTTTTTTTACTTTCTGGTCTATAGAAACCTTTTAATTTTGCTTTTTCTAGTGTCCCTTGTAGTGATCCTCAAACCTCCTTGAAATTGCTTTTCTCTGCATTCTCTTTGAGTGTACCTTTCTGAAAGTCCAACATGTCAGGCAAGGTGGGGGAGGTTCAGAGCTCACTGGGTCTTGTTCAGTAAGTCAGGGTCTTGATTTCCTATAGGTCTGTCTGCCCCTAAGCTCCAGGTCTTCCTTCCAAATCTGGTCTCAAGTGTAAAAAAAAAAACCCAAGTCTCAAAATCATGTTCTCAATGACGCTTAGAGGAAAGATGTTGACTTTTGTCCACTCTGTTAAAAGAAAAGAAAGGGGGGAGTTGTTTCTTTCAATGGTTTGAAAACCTTCCATTCCAAAGACCACTTGTGCCAAACCAGAAGTTTAATGTGGTGCAGTGGAAATGGAGTTTGGCTTTGGAGGAGGGCTGTGGAGAAGAAGTAAGGGCTGTGAAAAGGGGCAGACTTCAGGTTGATTCTGCCCTTCGCCACTTCAGGGAGGCATGAGCTCAGTGCACATGTTAAATGTTTAGAACAACGTTTAGCATGTGGTGTCTAGAGCTAGGTGTCTAGCACATAGAGGGCCTCACAAATAGAAATGGCTATTATATTATTATATTCTAGTTTGCTGAACAAATCATTTCACCCCTATTTACTTTCAATTTTCCATGCCTAAAATGAGAGGGCTGGATTCCAGTTGATCTATAAAGTCCTTTCCAGGCCTCACATTCTATAAATCCACCTCTCTGTGGGCCACGAACACCTAAGCCTCATAAAACTTAATGGAAAGAATAACATGACTGTAATGCGGTGCCAAAAAAACAAGTGATGCCTGGTTTGTATTAAATGTCAGAAGTGAATTATTAATCCATGCCAGAAACAAGTCCATTCACCCAGTTACACTCTAAACCTCAGTGGACAAGCATGACTCTTAGGAACAAGGTGCTTTGTTCAGAGGATTCGACTGATTCCTTTCAATTGCTTGGGAACGGACACATGAAGAAACGTGGGCCAGAGAAGTTAGGAACATGTTTTAGTCACACAGCTAAAATTACAGGAAGCTAGTCCTGGGTTTACCTGCAGGATTTGAATGCAATACCCTTTACCTGAAACTGTACTTTAAAAAAAAAAAACATTGTTTCAAGTGACCAGAAAATCTAACTCATGAAGAAGAGAACAGATTCTATCCTTCACTCTCAAAGTTCCATGGGTAACTTGGATTTTTCAGCCTCAAGGGAATGCTGTAACATGTTGGTGCGAAACAAACCATAATATTCAGGCAAAGCAGCACGTAGAGGGTGAGCTATAGTAGCCTATGGAAAATAAGTAGGGTAGCAGTGGGGGGGTCTTAAAAAAAAGAACAAACAAAACACACACATAGACATGTACATACATATACACACCAAGGCACTGGGAAAGGCAGACTTTTGAGATGGCAAGTTGCTGCTTCTATGGATAACTTTCCAGATTCCTGCTAAGATATTTATTTCTTTTTCATAAAGCCAGACAAGCCTCTTTTGCTTAGGAAAAGAAGAAAAGGAAGGAAGGAAGGAAGGAAAGAAGGGGACATCTTTTTGCTGAGGAAAAGAAAAAGATAGGAAGGAAGTAGGGAAGAAAGGAAGGAAGGAAAGATGGAAGAAACAGAAAGAAAGAAAGAAAGAAAGAAAGAAAGAAAGAAAGAAAGAAAGAAAGAAAGAAAGAAAGAAAGAAAAGAAAGAAAGAAAAAAGAAAGAAAGAAAGAAAGAAAGAAAGAAAGAAAGAAAGAAAGAAAAAGAAAGAAAGAAAGAAAGAAAGAAAGAAAGAAAGAAAGAAAGAAAGAAAGAAAGAAAGAAAGAAAGGAAGGGGAAAAGAGGGAGAGGGGAAGGAAGGAAGGAAGGGAGGAAGGAAGGAAGAAGTAATGAAGAAAAGATAAAAAGAATGTCGTAAAGATAGCACTACTTAGAAACATGCCAAAGTGGGTCAGGGACTAAATGCCTCATCAGGGTTCTGATCTTCTGCCAGTCACTGAAAGTCCATTCATCCTGAGTGAGCCCATTTCACATCCATCTGGAATCCGCCAACCAGAAGCTGAAATAAAATACCAGATGGGTTCCATTCTCTTGTCATATGCAGTGCCCTCAATTATCACTTGGTCATCTGTACCTTCAGCCAATCCCATAGACACAACATCCTAGGTGAAGTGACAACCACATGCAGCCAGTGGAGGTTTGGCATTTCTCCCTCTTAGTCACAGAAGGACTGTGTGCACAACTTACCTTATGGTTTGCCCATTTCCCTAACTGAAAAATGGTGATAAACTCACTAAATTAATTCACTAAAAAGTATAGTGTAATTGGCACCATGGAAAGAAGGGAGGGAGGTGGGAGATCTAGTTTCTATCCTCAGAAGGCTTCTTATTACAGTTTTGAGGGGGAAAGTCAAACAGAAGAAAGAGCTCTACAAGAGGACATCTCTTCAAGCGCCAGAAGATGACTCTCTGTGAGTGGCAATT
Organism: Suricata suricatta; assembly: GCF_006229205.1. Classification (NCBI taxonomy): domain Eukaryota; kingdom Metazoa; phylum Chordata; class Mammalia; order Carnivora; family Herpestidae; genus Suricata; species Suricata suricatta. The sequence goes on along the minus strand of NC_043710.1, from coordinate 25,685,030 downwards.
GTGTAGGCTTCATGAAAGAAGTGGGATTTGAGGATGAAGTGGATGCGTGTGTGAAAGAAAATGGACAGAGTGAGGAGAGAATAGGGCAACCCACTAAAGTGCAAAGCTTGAGCTGGAAGTTTCAAGTGGGGGCAAATATGTCTGGCTTGATGGGGTCAGGAGAGGGCTCAGCCTGCCCGAATAAGAGAGGCCAAGCTGAGGAACACCGAGGGATGACGTCGGACAGATTCCAGGTGATCACGTGTCAGTGGCACCATCTGCAAGATCCAGTTCTTCTGCCCCAGGGATGTTCTCACGACTCCCTCTTCAGAGGCCACTAGACAGAGTTCAGAAGTGGGGCAGACCCCAGCTCTACTTGGGATAACACTTCAGCAGCTCTGGCCGTGTTGGACAGTGGCAACTTAAGAGAATCCCAAGCAAGCCCTACAGCACCAAAAGCAAAAGTCATTCCCCATTGGTTACCAGACGCTGCCTGGAGGGCTGCGCTCAGAAGCTAAACCTTGACTCAGCCTCAGACGGTGCTGTGGTCCATTAGTGATGTCTGCCACAGGCACGGGATGGAGGACCCAACCCCTGTCTCATGGGGATAAGATCGCAGTGGAGCAGCAGGCTTTTCTAGTTTTACTTTCTTACAGTTGCATGTCACTGGGACTTGACCCACTCGAATATAGTCAGCAAGTCTTTCTGTAGACTCCACCTCCTTCCAGAACACAGTATAAACGCAGTCTCTTCCCTGGGGGAGTTTGGTTGCTTGAGCCTTCTCTTGGGATTCATTTGCACTGCTTTCTCGTCACCCCAAGTGAAGTTCGATGCTGGGAGCCAGGAATCTCCTCGGTTTGAACCAGAGCCAGATGCCTTGGCAGAAGGCCCCTTCTCCACATCAGCTTCTCCATCTGCAAACTGAGAAGACAAAAATGATGCCTCACCCATGGGGGTGATTGGAGGAATAACTAGCGAATGTGAGTAAAGCCTTTGAAGATGAAAGGGCTGTAGGCACATGTTAATTACAACTTTTATCAGCCCTGGAGCCTCTCTGCATTCTCAGCTGCCACTTGGGGCTCCTCCATGCCTCTTCCGTGCCTCCCAAATGCAAACAGTAACAGCATTCCACAGACTGGCCCCTCTGGGTCCCACCTGTAACATCCGAATCAAGAAGGCAGGATTCTGAACGCGGGCGGGCCAGCCCACCCTGGACCACTCAAGTTTCCCACTACTCATGCCCAAGGGAGAAAGCAAGCTCACTGCCTGGGCAGGTTTGATAAGATAGAACCAAGGTATAAACAAAAGGCTCCACCAAGAGTCACCTAGAAATAGCCCCCCAGGTGAGATTAGGACACTCTGCTCTAATTCCCACCGTGTCAAAGCCTAATTGTGTGACCTTGGGCTACTGGCTTTATCTGTCTAATGCTTCAATACACTGTGTGAGCCACCTGGGGATAATAATCCCTCTGCCTCCCCTGGACCTCTCTCCACCTTTGCCTGCTGGTGTGAAAGTGTTTTGTGCTGCTAGGCAGGAGCACGTGATTCAGAACTACAAGGTCCTATTATTACCGGAGGTAACTTTCTCCTTTATCTCTGTCTCCCGTTGCTGGTTGACCCCAATCATTGAAATTGTATTCTGCGGAATGTTCACCATTCTCTTCAGAGCTGCCGTCCCCTCCTGGGCAGGGCTTATCTAGGAGGTCGTGGTATGTGCCCAGGCTTTTTGGTTGTGCCATTTCCTGAGGACTGTAGATATAGTCAAATTTCCAGGGGACAGGGGTGCCCTGTTAAGTTGAATCACAATGCTCCTGCTAGACTAACTCAGTAAAAGTACTGGAGGCAGGGGTATAGGAGGGTTTTCAGATGCTTTGAGAGGGCTTAGAGAGTGCTAGCTGGGCTGGGCCTCTGTAGCAGCAACCAGATTTGGATCCAAAGAGGGAGAAGAGGAGAAAGGGAGAAAGGACCCTACATGAGAATTTATCCTGGGCTGGTAACAAAAAGCCAAAGATGATGGCATGTCAAAATGAAAAGGATGCTCAAAATTATGTGGGCCACTCATTTATTGGACAGATGGGGGAAAGAGATCTCAAAGACACTGCAAGGGACTTGCTCGAGGTCATATAAGTAGTTAGAATCAAAAGCCTGGTCTTTGGATTCTCAGTCGAGAACCCTTTCTGTTTGGTACTTTGAGATGATAGAGGAAAGGCCCTAAATGAGAGGATGCTAGCAGGACAAAGAGAGGAAGCTAAAAGAGTATTGGGCTTTTTAGCACAATGGGAAATAGTGTAGGTGTTTACACTCCACTGGAGCCTTTACTGTTCTTGGACCTGGTTTCCTGTGCCATACCTTGTGTATCCTTATTTGGTGTTCATCTGAATCCTTCTTGACTTAACGAGCGTTTGGAAACCAGAAAGCCCAGTGCAACCTGGCCTGGCTTTTGCCCAGCCTCTCTGAGCAATTCTGTGAGCTGAGTCAATAATCAGTGGTTTTCAAATGATTCATTTGTTCACTCAACACATATTTATTGAGTAGTACTATGTGCCAAGAGCCCTGCCGGGCACTGAGGATACAATTTGAAACAAGGGAGACACAGTTTCTACTCTCATCTAACTTACAGTCTATCTGGGAAGATGAGGGTAAACAAATGATTATTCCTTTATTGAATTACAGTTGTGGCGAATGCCGAGATAGAGAACCATGGGGCCTTTGAGAGCGGGTAACAGGGAATCCTCATCTGGTCTTCAGGAGAGATCTCCGAAGCCCAGGAGTGTGAATAGCAGTAACTATGTTTACAGAATGTCCCCCAGTTCCTTGGAGGCCCTGTTTGTTGAGCTTCTCAACCCCAACAGTGCTCAGAATCAAGAAATAGCCTGATGAGTGGGCCCCAGACCCCTTCAGCAACCCCGGCCAAGGCAGCCCCTCTTCTGGCTGCCTCACATTTGGCTCACTGAGTAAGAGAGCAAGAAAAGGAAGTTCTACTCCTCAAAATTCTGAAAGCAGCTGGTTTATCATGTCTGTCCTGAAATAGACAGTGGTAAAAAGGGAACCATGGGACCCTCCAAGCTGAGTGAAACTTTGATGATGCTGCTGATGATTTTTTTAAATAGTTTATTGTCAAATTGGTTTCCATACCACACCCAGTGCTCTTCTCCACAAGTGCCCTCCTCCATCACCATCACCTCTTCCCCCCCTCCCCCTCCCCCTCCCCCTTCATCTCTCAGTTCATTTTCAGCATTCAGTAGTCTCTCAGGTTTTGTGTCCCTCTCTCTCCCCAACTCTCCTTCCCTCTTCCCCTCCCCCTGGTCCTCCATTAGGTTTCTCCTGTATTCCTGTTAGACCTATGAGTGCAAACATATGGTTTCTGTCCTTCTCTGCCTGACTTATTTCACTTAGCATGACACCCTCAAGGTCCATCCACTTTCCTACAAATGGCCATATTTCATTCTTTCTCATTGCCATGTAGTACTCCTTTGTGTATATATACCACATCTTCTTGATCCACTCATCAGGTGATGGACATTTAGGCTTTTTGAATGAGACCTTTAGAAGTATGTGTTGGGGGAGCAGAGGAACCCAAACTCCTGGAAACAAAAAGTGTCCTATGATGCTGGAGTTATTTTAAGCTATGGGAAAAAATCCGTAATTTACTTAGGAATCTTGAATGGTAAGCCTTGGTTTAGGGTCAGATCTCATTGATTTTATTACAGGTTTCTCGGTCTATTTTTTTTTTTTTTTTTTTTTGGAGCACTTTGTTGATTGGAGCTGGGGCCCAGGGTTTGGTTAGTGTCAGCGTAGGGAGTGATTTGCAGGGTGACTCCCAGGTCATGCAGGTGCATCTCTTGGCTCCAGGCAGCAGGAACGGGCAAGAACCCTGGGTACAGATGTCCAACACCTGGCTAACAGGGCCTGACTCATTTATCTTCTTTGTTATTGGTAACTGCTTGGAGATGATAGGTCCCCCATGTAATTCCTGTCTGTCACATGTTTCTTGGTATACCCATATCAGGGCAAGCCAGCTGAATATCTCTGTAACAGAACAATTAGACAGAAACCCTCGTAAAATGTTATCTTGCACAAGAAATCTGGAGGCAAGACGATTTTAGGAGCTTAGTGATGTTATCAAAGACACACTTTTCTTCTGACTTCCCTCTCTGCCATGCCCATTGTCTTCCTACAAGTTAGCCCTCTTCATAGTCTGAAACAGACTCCCAAAGTTCCAAGCATCCTGTGAGAAAAAACAACAGTATCTAGCAGCAGAAGGGGGAATGCCTATTCACAAATGTTTCTCCCCACAAAATCAGAAGAATGGATTTTCCAGAAGTCCTGACTTCCCTTTCTTTTTCACTGGAAGAATGGGGTCACATTCCATGGGATGCTGACAGAGAACCGGTCATTGGCTGGGAGAACTCTGACCACAGTGCTTCACTTAGACGAGTCATGATTTACCCACTGGGGCTGGGAGTTGGGGCTTCACACGCCATGAAGGACACATTCAGGATTTTGAAGAAAATCAAGATTCAATAAGGAGAACTTTGTTGCACTAATAAAAATATCTGTTACAAAGTGTAAGGCCCCAAAGTGTGTCCACCCACCTAGTAGACGTGTGGTTGGAGACTGTATATAGAGTGAAGAAAAAAAAACAAAGTGAAGTTCTTGTGTTCCTAAGACACACCCTCCATCTTTTCATGAGAAGACACACCTAATGGATAGAGTTCACATGAGGGACACACTGCATTTTGGGACTTTGTGGCTTATACTTAATCATAAGAGCTGTGACTTTATCCTTTTTTATCTCTCCCAAAAAGCGTATCAGGGAATAACCTTAAATCTGTCATAATTTACAAGAAACAGTCTATTGTTTGCACACTTGAGCACTTTATTATTAGAAACTCATTACTGCAACCTATCAGCATTGCTGGAGCTGCACCATGCATGCAGACCACTAATCTGTAGTGATCCATTTAGAAAGAATTACTATGTCCTTGAATGAGTATCTCTTCCTGTAAATTATGAGATGATCATCCCCAAGGGAGATAGCTAGCTTCCCTTTTCTGTAACTACACTCCTAGAGTGTTTTAATGTGTGTGTGAAGTGTTTTCAGCTCCATTATAGAAACCAACCCTTACATTTACTTCATGATTAGCATTATTATCCTTCTGTATAGGAGACAAGTTTAATGACTTTCTTAAGGTCATACAGCTCATTAATGCAGATTCAGGGTTTGAACCCTAGTTGTTCACTCCTGGAGCTGATGTCCATGCCACTGCACTGTGTTGGCTTCCAATGGACCTGACTGACTTACTTTGCAAGAGTCTGAAATTGGCTATTGAATTTTATATTAATAATTGCTTTTTCATAAGCAGGAAAGCACCTTCCTAATAATTTCTTTGAGTCTGAAGTTCAAGGGTCTAATATCTTAGCATTTTACTGAGCCCAGAGATGAACAAGATGGTTTTGTGGGACAGGGCCCTACCTCCATGCAACTAGCTCATGAATCTAGTGAGTGGTGTGGGGGGAAACTTTGGGTTTTTGTTTGTTTGTTTGTTTTTCACCTAAATATCATTAAAGGATTTATGATGACTGCATCCTAGAAAGAGAAGCCCAAGAGATGTTTAATGCAGACCACATGGAGGGTCTGCTTGTTTTGGGTATCTAATGATGAAAGAGCTGGAGGAAATGGATTGTATTAAACCAAAATGATTTGTGGTTTATTCTGAGGATGAATTTCCTGACCATGAGGCTTGCTGAGCATTTGACTGGCTGGCTAGTTCCCAATCTACCTTTGGTTCTCCAGTGAAATAGCATTCCTTGGAGTGGCATCCCTTAGGGACAGAAAGGCTTCCCATTGGGCTAATCACTCAGCACCTTGTACTTCTATTACAACATGCATTGTGCAGTGCTGTTAACTTGTTTAATATCTGTATTCTTCTATGAGCATAAATTCCACTGACACAGTGACCTTGTATACCTTGCCCAATGCCCAGGTCCAAGGCTTACCACATGGGGTCTAGATGAAACCTTGCTGAATGAATGAAGCTGGAACTGGAATTCTCTTTTCTGAATCCTGTATCCACTTCAGTGTTGGGGTGGTTTTGTGGGATGTAGTTTACCCTCATGGATTCAGGCTGTGATCTCTGAATTCAACCACCAGCACTTTATCTATCTATCTGTGTCTCTTTGTCTATCATCTATATGCCTACCTATGTATCATCTATATACCTACCTATTATTTATGTATCTATCTACATATCTCTTTATCTACCTACCTGTGTATCTATCCATTTATGTATTTCACTTACTCACTCACTTACTCACTCACTCTATCATCTATCTATCTATCTATCTATCTATCTATCTATCTATAATCTATTGAATCATCTTTTCTATCAGAATAAGAGACAAGGGCTTAAAAGCAAAGAAGGATCAGCAAGCAGGCCACATTTCTCATTCTCTCCTTTTTCTTCATGGTTCATACCACCCCAGTTCCCCCCTCCCCTCCTTGGTTGGCATCATCTAAGAAAGAGTCTCTTCCATGACTTTCTGCAAGGGAACCAAATAGAAGCTGAATATGTACAATGTCTGACCATTCAAGATGGATGTGAAAGACAAGGAGGAAACATTTTCTGTTAGGGCAGAGGAAAAATGAAGCAAAGTTTGGCGGAACCAAGCCTTGGATCTTCTACACTCCTCTTGCTGGGGGCATAAGGAGGGACTCCCCGTGGCTCCCTCTGGGACATATTTGGGACAGCTCTCTCTCCTTTCAAACAAGTATCACCAGATAAGTCCCAGTGTTCCTTTAGGACTGTTTCTCAGGAAACAGGAAATGGACCCTATTATCTGTTTGAGCTTCCTGTTCTTTATATTGTTTAGAAGGCAAAAGTCAATAGTCACTTCTGCCTTGTTTGCTTTGTTAAGAACTGGAAAATTAGTTTGGTTTCTTCTCCAGAGGAGCTTCCCATACCCTCTGGAAGACATTCAGAAACTAGCCTCCCTTCAAATAAGCCAGTAGGGAACAGAGTGTCTTAGAGACAGGTTTCTTGCCTGCTTCTCCAGGGCTAGCTTTGGGCGCCTGAGTGGCTCAGTCGGTTAAGCAGCCAACTTCGGCTCAGG